>NC_057809.1:447020757-447051684 GCF_018294505.1 Triticum aestivum | reverse complement strand
CCTCTGCCCCATCGCCCGTGCCCGTCGCCGCTCGCGCCCATCGTCGCCACCCCCGTCGCCGCGCGCCACCCCACGTCGTTGCCATCCGCCTCACCGCGCCGCCCCGACGCCGTCGCCGCCCCGCTCCACCGCTGCCCCGACCTCGCCGCCTCGACACCACCGCTGCCCCGCGTCGCCCTGACGCCGTCCCTGCCCCACCTCGACCTCTCCCCGCGCTGTGAGCCCCTGCCTCCTCCCCTTTCCTTCTCATTGCCGTCCCCGCATGCCATCCGTAAGCTCCACCGCCAACCATCGTCGCCGTCGCCGACCACCGCGGCCTATTTTTCATTTTTTGTTAAGATGTATGTATGTATGTATGTATAATGCTCTTTATATGCTCTTTATATGCTCTGTAATGCTCTGTATATGCTGTATAATGCCCTTTATATGTTCATATGTAACATTTAAGAAAAAAGTGTTGTGTTGGAGAAGAAAAGAGGAAGAAGGAAGAATAAGGAAACGAAGGAGCGTGTATATGTCCTTTTTTAGAATTTTCGTTGTTTGCATTTTTATAAAAATGTATATATGTATGTATGTTCTTTGTGTATATGGCAAAATTTCAGAATTTTTTGATTGGTTTAGAATAGGTTTTCAACAAGGAATAGTTTTTATATATGACTATGGATATATGAGCAATGATGATCCATGGATGTATGCATTGATATATATGTATTTTTGTTCATAGCATTTTTTCCATTTATATATGTATGTGGCTATAGATGGATATATATGAGAGGTTTCCTAGTGTCAAATTAGTATTGAAGAAATCCATGGAAGAAGGAAGAAGAAGTAAAAGAGGGTCGAGGGGGGGGGGTCGATATACTCCCTCCCCGATAAGAATTTTTTCCATGTATATATGCAAAAGTTACATTTTTAGAAAAGTTGTATATATCTAGCTAGAAAGAAGGAAGAAGAAGAAAAAGAAGGAGAGGAAAAAGGAAAATAAGAAGAGGAAGAAAGGAGAAGAAGAGGAGAGGAAGAAGGGGAAAAATAAATAAGAAAAAGAAAAAAAATAAGAGGAGAAGAAGAAGAGAAAATAGAATATATTCCCTCCCCGATAACAATTTTTTCCATGTATATATGCGAAAGTTACATTTTTAGAAAAGTTTTATATATCTAGCTAGAAAGAAGGAAGAAGAAGAAAAAGAAGGAGAGGAAAAAGGAAAATAAGAAGAGGAAGAAAGAAGAAGAAGAGGAGAGGAAGAATATATTCTATTTTCTCTTCTTCTCCTCTATTCCTTTCTTCTTCTCCTCTTTTTTCTTCTTCTTCTTTTTCTTCAATCTTCTCCTCTAGATATTCCTTTCTTCTTCTCCCCTTTTTATTTTAGGGTCGTCTAGGGGTCGAGGGTTCTAGGGTCGTCGAGGGTTCGAGGGGTCGAGGATCGCCGAGGGGTCGAGAGAGGTTTCCTAGTGTCAAAGTATTGAAGAAATCCATGGCTTCATCATTAGCCGGAAGTAACCAGGGCATGATGAAGTCCTCCAAAGTTATTTTGGAATGGTGTCCCGGATAGGATAATTTGCCTTTTTGTATGAATTTCAGCAAAGGCCTTCCAAATAACGATATTTGGAAGGTGTTGCTGAACTTTGTACCAAAAAGCGAATTATCTTATCTGGGACTCCGTTCCAAAATAACTTTGGAGAGCTTCGTACCATCATGGACATGTTACTTTCGCCTAATGATGAAGACATGGTTTTGTTGAATCCTTTGACACTAGGCAACCTTCCGACCCCTCGACGATCCTCTCGAACATGAGAGGAAGAACAGGGATAAAAAAAGAAGAGGAAGAAGAAAAAAAAGAGGAGAAGAAAGAATAGAGGAGTTCTTCTCCTCTATTCTTTCTTCTCCTCTTTTTTTCTTCTTCTTCCTCTTTTTTTATCAGGAACCAGGGTCGTCGAGGGACATATAGATGTAGTGTCGTCGTTGTCGATATATACCCCCTCCCGATAGCTTCAACACGTGGGGGGGGGGGTCGAGGCCACTAATTAATATATATGATTCCTTACTATGATTAGGTAGCTAATTCTATGTTTGGCACTAATATATCCATCTGTCATGTTTGAATAATAATTGCCATGTTGTAAATATTTGTAGAAACTATGGACACCGCCCTAGACGAAGCAAAAGAAGCGTTGTTGAGGGACATAATCGCAGAAGGAAGTGATGCCGTCTCGTTGTTTCTCAATGACACCGATGGTCTGGAAGGAGAGGGTGAACAAGCTGGCTACGGTGACCTAATGCCGGTGCAAGAAGAAGAACATGAGGACGGCTCCGGTGACCCAATGCCGGTGCAAGAAGGAGACCGTGATGACGGCTCCGGTGACCGACCCGAGTCCGGCCAGGTATATATACTAGTTAAGCCTGTGCTGACTAGCTGATTGATGCATTCATTGTTTTGGTATGTACACATATTAATTAAGTCTTTGTTCTTTTTTCTAGCCCTCCGGATCGAGCACAACTTTGGTAAAGAGACGAGGCCCGAAGAAAAAGTTGAGCTCGGATGAAAATTTTGAGATCATAGCAATCGCGCCCGACGGCCAACCGATTGAACAACTCCGGACAAAGAGCACATTTGTTGCTCAGTGCGGGGTTCTGGTTAGGGACAAGATCCCGATAAGCATCCAGCAATGGTTTAAGCTGGCTACAGAAGACCCTGAGGTGTCTTATGTCAATGATATGCAGAAAAATGAACTTTGGACTGAGCTGAAGTCAAATTTCACCCTACTGCCAGAGGATAATCTAGAGAACCCAGTTAAAGAGCAATTAATCAAGTCTTTTGCTCTTAAGAGGATGGCAGAACTATTCAGGAGGTGGAAGAAAGAGCTGAATAAGTTTGTCGAAAATAATGAGACACCAGAATTCAAGGGCAGATATGAGAAGATCAGAGATCACTGGCCCGCATTTGTGGCCCACAAGACATCGGAAAAGAGTAAGAAGATGTCAGCGATAAACAAGCAAAATGTTGCGAAGAAGATGCTTCACCATCGCACGGGGTCAGGTGGCTACCTCGTAGCCCGGCCTAAGTGGGCCAAGACTGAGAATGATCTGGTTGATAAAGGGACCGAACCAAAGACAATTAGCTGGCCAGACCGTTGCCGGACTTGGTTCTTCGGGGCTAGCGGAACCTTGGACCCTGTAACAGGGAAGTGCATTTGGACGAACAATCAAATGGACATACCAGTCAGGAAGCTTAAGCAGTATAATGAAGCAGCGCAGAAAGGGAAGTTCTTTCCAGACAGAGAGAATGACGAGCTCACAATGGCCCTCGGGAATCCTGAGCACCCTGGACGGACACGAGGCACGCCAGGCTCCATTCCGTGGAAGGTTGGGTTTCCAGACGCAGGCGGTTACAAATCCCATGAGAGGAGGAAAAAAGTGCAGCGGACCCAAATGCAGGCGCTGCAAGCAAGGGTAGACGCGATTGAGGAACGAAAAGCAAATCACAGCAAACGTACTGCCAAAGCCTCCCCCGAAGCTACCCCACCATCTCAGCATAGAAGCAGCGTGGCTTCCACTGAGCTGCTTCAACCGGAGCATGCCTTGATGGCTCCTGCCAGCTATCCCGTGGATGCTATCACGGAGTCTCAAAATTGCCATCTTATGACGCAATGGATGAATTTGAAGGTCAAGGCGGCTGTTGGGTCTGTTTATCCTACTGAACCCGGCGCAACTTTTCACTGCCGGCCGATTCCAGAAGGATATGCTAGAGTGATGGTGGATGAAATAACGGAGGGATTTGAGGACCTCCAGCTTGACCACCCTACCGGTGAAGGGGAGACTCGGCTGGGGTCTGCTCTGAAGACTCCATGCCTATGCCGGAAGGAGCTCATCAACCTTCCGAACTGGACGCCTCCGCCTCCTCCTCCTCCGGCGAGTCAGGGCACTCCACCTCCTCCACCGCCTCCTCCTCCGGCGAGTGACGATCAGGGCCCTCAGCCGGCTCCTTCTTCGGTGTGTGGCGGCACTCCGCCTCCTTCTCCTCCTGCGCCGACGCGCCCGAGCAGCCAGCCTCCTTCTCCGCCTCGTCAGCAAGGTCGGAAGAGACCTGCTGCTGCTCCAGCTGCTCCGGCGCATCGTACTCCTTCTCCTCCGCCTCGTAAGTAAGTAAAGAAGAAAACCGCTCCGTCTGCTCGGTCGGTGTCTAGCAGTACAACCAGAGGCGGGAGGACATACAGATTCGGTCCTTCTCTGAAGACTCCAGAGAACTTACCATATGAGAGGACCCCGGAGGAGAACATCGAGATCGCGCGAACCGAAGTGGATGACTGGTTTCAAGGGTTGAGAGCAAAGATACATCCACCTCCGGAGGAGAAGTTAGATCCGGTGAAAGTGAAGCGCACTCTGGCTGCCCTGGCAAAGCCACCCAAGTCTCTGCCGAAAGGCAACTATGAGCGCATTACTGCAAAGACATGGGCCGAAGCGGAGCGGTCGGGAAGTACAGTCAGTGATCAAAGGCTGAAAGAACGACGAGCAGCTGGGAAACAAATTGCCCAGCTCGGCAAACAAGCGAAGCAATCGTGCCCCCCCTCAAGGTTCCTAGCGACATCGTCGATCCGAGGATGGTGCCCGGTTATGGCAATGTTGACGATTACCTGCCCGACGATGTACATTATGATACCATGGAGGTGCAGATACACAAATACGAGTACGGGAAGCCTCTCGTCAAAGATGAAAAATCTTTAACAACGATGATGCGAAGATTACATGATTGGTACTTGAAAATCTGCAGAGAGTCTGGGGGGAGGAGTACTTTGTATGCGAGAGTTAAACCGGAGCATGACCTCGTTGGAATTGAACTGTTGCCTATTCCATTTGAGGAGTTCTATTAGTTTTTCAATCAATTGGCCCTCGATAAAACAACAATCACCTGCTACTGTCTGTAAGTACTACTACTTCTGTCATTAAGTCTCTCTATATAGCTCATCTCTTTCATTTCATGCATTTATAATTATCCTCACTATATTATGCAGAATGAAGATCGCCGAATTGAAGAAAAGACAAATCGGTGATATTGGGTTTGTTAACACATATCTCATAGATGCAACTGAGGTTCAACATCGTCCCGGAGATACCGAGGCCAACTTGCTACGATCATTCAAAAAAAATGAAAACAAAGATATAATACTCTTTCCTTACAACTTCAAGTGAGTGTTACTGTCTTGTGCATATTCGGTTTCCCTTATATATTAGTCCAGGTTATAGTAATGTAATTGATGAGTTATGCATGCGTGTGCAGTTTCCACTATATTCTCCTAGAGATTAGGCTTGAGCAGGGAGTAGTAACCATCTTGGACTCTAAACGAAAAGATCCCCAGGAGTATGCGGACATGACTGAAATCCTCAAGAAGTAAGTTAAATCGATCATTATCCACCATATCAGCAACTTTGTTCATTTCCTGATATCAAGTAATTGTTTTCTTTGTCCGGCAGGGTTTGGAGAAAATTCACCAGAAAAGTTCCGGGACTGCCGAAGGAGCTGTAATTTAGACACCTGAAAGTAAGTACTATAGTAGCATGTTCCGCGCATCTCCTAGTGATTCAAGCGCTAGTTTCATCAATACCATTTAGCATTCTTTCTTATCAGTTTGATTGACCTCTATTTCTTGTAAAGTGGTTGTGGCAGGAACAAGGGAATGATTTCTGTGGATACTACGTCTGCGAGTCCATCCGCCACACGACCTGTGAGCGGGGCGGGTACTCTAACAAACAATATGAAGTACGTAAATAACAACATTCACAATTTTATTTTATTATCATCATTTGGATTGAGTTTCATTCATTCATATATATATGTATTGACCCCCTTCTTCAAATTAGATGTTTCGGAAGCGGGATGAACTCCTAGCACCAGCTCGCATGCGAGCAATTCAAGAGGAATTGGCGGCATTCTTTCTTGACCAAGTGATCGCTGAAGACGGAGAATACTATGTGGACCATGAGTCCGTATGATTATATTTGTAATAGATAATTATTGTATATATGTAGCCGGTAGTGTCGGATAGATATACGAGAACTTGTTGTTCGACCAATCTCTCGGAGAAGGAGAGGTGGTCGATATCACTTCTCTCTGTATGCATATATGTTCATGATGATCTTCTGTTTCCTTCGTTTGCTTACTAGCTAACTAGCATGTCTAGTCCTCTCTATACGTATGTATAGTACGTAGCGTCGACCAAGCACGGACATAAGAGATGAGACTTCTCTCTATTAATTATAGCTAGATAACACAATATATGAAACACCTAAATTAACCCCCCAAAACCCCCAAACCCCCCCTTTCAAAAAAAAACAAAAACCCTAGCCACAGAAATGCTGACGCGTGGATGCCTATTGGTCCCGGTTGGTGCCACCGACCGGGACCAAAGGGTCTCCTGCCTGGGCTCCGCGCACAGGCCACGTGGATGGCCTTTAGTCCCGGTTCTGGATTGAACCGGGACTAAAGGGGCAGGGCATTAGTACCGACACTTTAGTCCCGGTTCAGGAACCGGGACTAAAGGCCCTTACGAACCGGGACAACATGCCCTTTTTCTACCAGTGATATAATACTACCAGGTTTGAATAGTTTGTTATGGTTGCTGTCCTCTCATCATCATGCCATGTTTCCCAACTTGCAAGATTCAGAACCAAAAAATAAGATTCAAATAATAAGTACAACAAAGATGCATACACATCTCATTGATTCCTAGCTTGCCAGATTCAGAACCAACAAATAAGATTCAAGTAATAAGTACAACAAGATGCCTACACATCTCATTGATTCCCAGCTTGCAAGATTCTGAACCAACCCATTAGAGCCTTTTGATAAAGTGAATATCGGGATTAAATCCATCTTGGCTAGCCGTGTCATACAACCCAAGAAATTGGCGAATGCTCTTGACCATCACAACATCTATAGTTGAGTATTCATGTTTGCGCATCACAGATAATAAAGAGCATGATTACTATAATAGTGACACTAGTTGAAGTCAACCTGCAGCTCCACTCGATGATTCAATTCATGCGACTTTTTCTGCAGTTCACCTGAAATGAAGCAAAGATGGCATCATTCAGCTAGCAAGAAGTACTTGCTCTCGTGAGCTTGTAGGTTCTTCTTTAGTAGTTGCACAAAAATTGAGCAACATTAAGGTTGGCTGTCCTGCTCATGTAAGGTGCAACTATAAATTGCTTATCCTTTTGTGCAGTTCCACTAAAATAAAGTGCCATTGTCGTGATAGTGACGGCTCATCTTGCAAATGCTAATAAAATGTTGCATGAAATTACCAGCAGAGTTTGACAGAGATTTTGGAAACTCCAATCACCATTTTGTGCAGTTCGACCAAAATTGAGAGATGTTGCCCACGTGACATTTTAGTTGAACTGCACAAGACACTCATTCCAAAAAAAGTGTTTTGTGTAGTTCACCAAAACGTCACAATAGCAACAAGGTTAAATGGATATCGCTATCTACACAAAAAGATAGAAAGAAAACAATTGCTGGTCAATAACAAGATACGAAACATACATAAAATGAAAAGAAGCATCTTAATTATGTTCATGGAAATCACTCAAGGACAATAGAAATTTTAAAACATCAGCAATGCTTTCATGTTATCAGAAGCATTACGATCAACAATGACATTCGCCAAATATGGGATTACTTTAATGGTGTCATTGCGTGTTTACCAGATATAGTAGATCAACAACAGCTAAAGAGTTGGTTTAAGGGCATGGGACCATGGGGACACCAGGACACTCAACAGCATAAAGAAGCAACTTACTTATCATACTGGGGAAAACCGCAGGAGTGCCATTTGTAACACAGTTTAATTGCATCATATCACTAGAGGGATTAGCTTAACAATAACACTGGTTAGACATGTCCTTAAGGTAACAATGTGATCGCTTCATTTTACAAGCGCCCTTACATTAACAACAACAAAAGGTGGGTATAAGGACATGCGGCAGTGGACGCATCAGCACAATGTACCTACAAGGAGGCATAAAGTGGTGATGCCGAGTTTGTTCATACTCTATGAGGGCAGCAAATTTAATCCTGGAGAACTTTGACTATGTGAGGGCAGCAAATCTAATCCTGGACATACTCTGTTGACTTGTCCACCAGCCACCACTTTCTATCCTTTTTTCAACCAATAATAGATCTGTTTCTTATCCAGTTTGTACTGCATTTTTCCTTTATTTCCTTTTTCAACCAAGAGACTTGTTGGGTATCCGGTCTCTACTACTTCCCCCATGTTATTTCCTCTTTGAATCAAGTCCTAGATTCATGCTACGACTTCCCCCTTTCTTCGTTGTTTGAACCAAGTCCTAGGTTCGACTACATGAAGTAGCTTTACCTCTAATAATACTAAAAATTTAGGTGGCTTTGGAAGAGCTGATGGAAGTAGAAAAGGATGCACATGCAGACATGTGGGGAGCTAGGGCAGTAGAGCAAGGCCGCTTTCAAAGAACTTATACCCGAGGGTCGTCGGGGTGTCGGTGGCGGTAGGTCGGATCTGCGCACAATACGACAGGGAGGAAGAAGGGTCGGAGGACCTCCCGAGCCGGTGCTGTGTCGGGGAGAACGACACTGGCAGAGGATCGAGACCCACTGGCAGCTGTGGGTTTCCTCCCTTGCCAGTGATGACCGCGTGAACGATGCACCTAGTCCTCTACACACACTGGCCAAAGGGATCTGGCCGGATCTTTGACCAGCGGGGAGCAGAGAGAAAATGTCGCTACCGTTGTCTTGTTTAGATCTGGAGAGGATGAGAGAATGGAGAGAGCAACCCTAGTAAAGCAAGTGCCTAGGCCCCTGCCTACATATATAGTGGAGTGATTATCTTTTTCTCTCCACAACAAGCATTTCAATTTGTGTACGTGGCATTAAAGAAAAGAAACTCTCTATTTAACATGACTAACTGTATGACTCCTACTTACCAGTAGTAGTATTGTTCACTTGTGCTCCCCGGCCCTCCATTCATTGAACAACCCCACGGGTGAATATACATACAATACTAGTATTTATTTAGAACGAACAAGCTTGAACTATTTTCGCGTAGTTAAAAGTTGAGGGCGGGGCTTTTCCCGTGAAGTAGCGCGGCAGTTTTCGCATAGGCGGTTTGACACAGAAGCAAGGAGGGTGAGGGAGTAGCGGATTGAAATTACTCTTGGAAAGGTAGGGATGTGCGATTTGACGACGCGTTACTGCTGGAAAGACGGGGTCTTGTGATATGACTACTCACTATAGTCATTAATTACTGGCGCTACGTCCGGGGTGATGCCCCCCTTTCGTTCCCCACTCTAATATGGTGCATGATGCGTCGACCCGGATGCTGGCTCTCCCACATGTCGGCGAAGTACGTAAGAAGGAGCAAAGAATCATGCAGTATATATAGTGTATATACTAGTACTACTACTCACGTCGGAGGAGTGTGAACCACGGTAGCCCAGTGAACCAGCAGCCGATAGGCCATAGAAAACAATGTGGTGATATGGCCATAAAAACAATGTGCCACAGTCCAGTCTGTAGCATGTACAATACTACTCCTCTTTGTTTGGATCCTTGAGTTAGAGCTAGTTTGGGATGAAATAGCCTCAAAGTATCCAAACATGAGGGGTTAGTTTTAGCTAGTTTGCTCTAACCCAGCTAAAAATAGTAGCCCGGTGAAGAGGTTCTAATTGGGTTATTTCTCCTGAGGCCCACTAAATGAGAACTTAAAAAATCTCCCCTACCCGCACCAGATCTCTCCCTCCCGACCCCCCTCGCATGACTCCTCTCTGTTCCCCATCGCACCGCTCCGCCACTCGCCCTCTCCCTCCTTCGGCCGCTCTCTCCCTTCGGCCTCCGACGTCCTCCTCCGGCCGCACTCTCCCTCCGGCCTCCGAAGCTCGCCCCGCTCCCCCTTCACCGGTCATTTCTCCCCCTCGGTCGCGCGCGGCAGTGGCGCATCTACCAGGGAGGTCATGAGAGGGGTGAGTTCATTTGTTCCTTCTCTGTCTCATAGCCATATCACTGATTTTGCTCACTCTAGCGCTAATTCGGATTTGGAAAAGTAGATCCTGATTAAACTTGTTATAGATTTGTGGTGCACACATGGAATTATTTGATGCTGCTTGAGGAGGTAATAAATCTTTCTAGAGGCCCAAAGATTCAGTTCACCTTTCTAGGTATTTCAGTTTCAAGCTTGCATTATTTCTAGAGGCCCATGTCAGTGTTCTGGGAACGGGGTTCCCCAGACTTGCCTGCCTGCGGCCCACGGCATGGCTGAACTAGCAGGTCTGTACGGCCCAGCTTCATCGATGAGGTATTCAAGACCCTTGCGAGGGGCCAAGCCTCACGAGGCGGGCGATGCAAGACATCCTCAGGAGCGGCCTCGCCTGGAAGGCTCACGATGGGCGGAGAGATCAAGGCAAGGCAAACCTCGTGAGGTCCTCGTGACGTGAGCCATGACGATCGAGACCAGGCGGGCGCCAGCGCGCGCCGCGTCCTTGCTTCCTCTTTGGTGCCAAGGGGGCAAGCACAGGCGCGGAGTACCGAGGCATCAAGGAAAGGTTTCCATATCGGTGCAACGAGACCAAGACCAAAAGGACAGCAAGACAGAGGTCACCATGGAGCCCAAGACAACGTCACCACCAGAGCCTTTTGCAGGCGAAGACTACTTTTGTCAGGATAAGCTGTCTAGCTGTCCCCTTTCAAATTGGCCATTGTTGGCTCCCTTCCCGCTCAATATTTGGGGAGAGGACCAGAGCCTATATAAGTAGAACTAGCCACCACAGTAGGGGGGCATGAAAAGAGGAGAGGGAGAACTCATTCAGAGGCATCTCACCCACACAAGTTCGCCAAGCACAAGAACACCTCAACCTCAGGAGGCTGTTCTTCCCCTTGTACTGTTCATCATCAGCCCAAGAGGCAATCCACCACCACCACACTGGAGTAGGGTATTACACCACAACGGTGGCCCAAACCAGTATAAATCTTGTGTCTTTGTGTTGCAAGTTCGTCGAGTTCGTCCGCGAGATCTTAGAGAGCTAGGGCGTGGATCGATAGGGAGAAAACCTTCGCGTGCACCCCAGTGTTCAAACCTCGAGGGTTTTGCCGGAACCCGTGATCCGACATTTGGCACGCCAGGTAGGGGTGCGTCGTAGCTTCTCTTCCGTCGATCTGCGCTCCGTCGCCACCGCGCTTCGCCCACATGGCAGGCGTCCTGCCACCGACTCCAACGGCCAGCGTGGACGACGGGGCCAGAGGGCTCCGAGCCCTGGCCCCCGCCCTGCGGCGGGTACGGTGGCCATCCAAGTTCAAGCCGAAGATACTGCCGCGCTACCATGGCGCAGCAGACCCGTCAGCTTTCCTGCTGGCATACGAGGAGGCCGTCCTCGAGGCCGGGGGTGATGACAAGGTCATGGCCAATTGGTTTCCCATGGCCCTCGCCCACGAGCCGCACGCCTGGCCACTCAACCTTCCCGGATCCACGGTGGCGTCTTGGGAGGAGCTGCGCGACCTCTTCACTACGCGCTATGTGGCACCGGCACACCACGCGGTCGCGGCCCTTCTAGGCGGCTCACAGGCGCCGCCTTCAGACCGCCACATCAAGCCATTCCTCGGCCAGATTGGTGCCGCTTCCAAGCGCTCGGGGGTTCCGCCGGGCTGGGCTACGCCTGAGGCCTACCTCGCCTTCAGCTCAGAAGACCACCCCATCACCACCACCGGCTCGGGCATACTTCCGATGCTCTGCACGCCCACCATCTGCAACGTGGCCGTCACCAAGACCCGCATCAACGGTGGTGCTGGCCTCAACTTGCTTTCCGTGGAAGCCTTCAGACTTCTTCACGTGCCGCTCGAGCATATTAGCCTCAGCAAGCCTTTCTCAGGAGTTGGTGGCGGCGCTGCCCGCCCCCTGGGGCAGATCCGCCTTCCCGTCACCTTCGGCATGCGCGACAACTACCGCACTGAGCTGGTCGACTTCGACATCGCCCGCATTGGCGTCCCGTACAAGGCCATCCTCGGGTACCCAGCTCTGGCCCAGTTCACGGCAGTGACTCATCCAGCCTACAACCTCAGGAAGATGCCTGGAAGCAAAGGTGTCCTCAATGTCAAGGGGGGCACCAAGGAGGCCGTGACGGTGCTGAAACTTGCCTCCAGGACTGCTGCGGCGGCGCAGCCCGTCGGCGCTGGTGCCCCCGAGGCCAAGGAGGCCATGCCAACCAAGAAAAAGCAGCTTTTCACCCAAGGCAAGGCAGAAACCAAGCAGGTGCCAGTCGACGAGGACGGCTCCTCAGGAGCCACCTTCACCATAGGTGCCAGCCTCAACCCCCGCCAAGGGGAAGCATTGGTGAAGTTCTTGCATGCGAACAAGGATATATTCGCATGGGAGCCCAATCAGCTGGTGGGGGTCCCAAGAGAGGTGATTTAGCACCACTTAAGGGTATGCCCCAATGTGCTCCCTGTGAAGCAGTGAGCAAGGCGGTAGTCCACGGATAAGCAGGCCTTCATCGTCCAAGAGACCCGCAAGTTGGAGGCGGCAGGTGCCTTTCGTGAGGTTAGATACCCTGAATGGCTGGCGAACCCCGTCATGGTGCTGAAGAAAGGCGGGAAGGAGTGAATGTGCGTCAACTTCACCAACCTCAACAAGGCGTGCCCTCAAGATCCGTTCCCTCTCCCACGCACCGACCAGATCATCGACTCCACCGCCGAGTGCGACCTACTGTGCTTCCTGGATGCGTTCTCAGAGTATCACCAAATCAAGATGGCGATGGAAGATGTAGAGAAGACATCCTTCCTGACCCCGTGTGGGGGGTACTGCTACATCTGTATGCCCTTCAGACTGCGCAACGCGGGTGCGACCTTTCAGCGGCTGATGCACATCGCTTTGGGGCGGCAGCTCGGGAGGAACACGGAGGCTTACGTCGACAACATTGTGGTGAAGTCTCGGGAGGCGAGAACCTTGATCCAAGACCCGGAGGAGACCTTCGGAAGCCTGCGCCAGGTGAACTTGCGGCTTAACCCGGAAAACTGTGTTTTCGGTGTCCCTTCCGACAAGCTGCTGGGATTCCTCGTGTCACATAGAGGGATCGAGGCGAACCCGAAGAAGATCAAGGCCATTGAGGGCACGAGCCCACCGTAGACCCTCAAGGAAATGCAGAAGCTGGCTGGTCGGGTGACTATGTTGAGGCGCTTCATCTCCAAGCTGGGAGAGCGCGCCTTACCCTTCTTCGACCGAGCCTTCCAAGACCTCAAGAGATACATGACTAGCCCTCCTATGATGGTGGCGCCACGGCCTCTCGAGCCTCTAGTACTTTATCTTGTCGCCACCCATACTCCGCCAGCACTGTGCTAGTGGCGGTTCGGGAGGAGCACCAGGACAAGAGCGCACCGCACCAAGCTACGCCGCCAGCCGAGATGACGTAAGAAGGCGCAACAAGAGCCGTAGCGGCAACAACAGAAGACCAAGCTCGGCAGGATGACGCCGTAGAGATTCCCGCAAGCGATCAGGCGCTAGGGGTCCTTCCATCTCAGGAAGCACCCCAGCTTTCACAAGACGCGGGCCTCACCAACACGCTGGTCCTCGTCGAGCACCCGGTGTATTTCGTTAGCACGGTGTTGAGGGACGTGAGTGCACGATATCCCATGCCTCAGAAGCTCCTGCTCACGCTCCTGGTGGCCTCGTGCTAGTTGCGGCACTACTTCCAGGGCCACCCTATCAAGGTCGTCTCGGCCTACCCATTGGAGACGGTGCTCAGGAGCCCCAACTCCGCTAGAAGGGTCGCTGAGTGTAACATTGAGCTGCAGGCGTTCCAGTTGGAGTTCAACACTACCAGGGTCATCAAGGGAGCCGTGCTCGCTGATTTTGTGGCAAAATGGACGGAAGCCCCGGCACTTGAAGTGGGCGAGGACCGGTCCACCTCGCCAGGAATGGAGGCACCCGACGGATGGGTCATGTATTTTGATGGTGGCTTCGCGCACCAGGGCACGGGGGTTGGAGCAGTACTCATCTCGGCCATGCAGGACAAGCTCTACTACGCTGTGCAGCTCTGTTTTCAGCAGGGCGAGAAGGTCTCCAACAACATCGCAGAATATGAAGGTCTCATAGCTGGCTTGAAGGCCGTGGTAGCTCTAGGGGTAAAGCGCCTCACCATTAGGGGCGACTCACAGCTCCTAGTAAACTTCTCCAACAAAGTATATGAGACAAAGGACGAGCACATGGAGGCGTACCTCGTAGAGGTACATAAGATGGAAAATAAATTCCTAGGCCTGGAGGTGCAGCATGTGCCCCGGGGCACCAACAAGGAAGCCGACGACATCGCTAGGAGGGCATCCAAGCGGCAGCCCCAAGAGCCTGGTGTCTTCGAGGAGCGGCTCTTCAAGCCGCCAGCGACGCCACCAGTTTCAAGCACAGCACGGCCTCGGGAGGAGCTCCCACAACCGCCTGCCACGGGAGCCCCAGCTTGTGGCCCGACCTCAGGAGCTCGCTTTCTCTTGGCGCTCGAGCCCCAAGAGGGATGTTGGACCAAGGAATGCAAGGAATATCTGAGGCAAGGGGCGTTACCAGAGAAGGAAGAGGATGCAGAGCGCGTGGCCTGGCAAGTCACGATATACTGCATCCAGGACGGTGAGTTGTACAGGAAGCGACCAAATGATGTTTCTGTGTTGCATTTATAGGGACCAGGGGAAGGAGTTGCTGATTGACATACACGGCGGGGACTGCGGACACCACTCGTCATCATGGACTCTTGTCGGCAAGGTGTTCTGTAGTGGATTCTACTGGCCCATAGCGCTCAACGACGAAGCTGAGTTGGTGAAGTCCTGCGAAGCTTGCCAGTTCCACACCAAGCAGATCCATCAGCTAGCTCAGGGCCTCCAGACTATACCGCTCACATGGCCGTTCGCGGTCTGGGAGCTGGATATCTTGGGCCCATTCCCTCAAGCGCCAGGGGGCTACCGCTACCTCTACGTCGCCATCGACAAGTTCACCAAGTGGGCGGAAGTGGAAACCGTCCGCACCATCCCAGCTGGTTCCGTGGTTAAGTTCATCAAGGGCCTCGTGAGCCGTTTCGGGGTCCCCAACCACATCATCACCAACAATGGCTTGCAGTTCACCAGTAACCTCTTCAAAACATATTGTGCTAACCTTGGAACGCAGATCTGCTACGCTTCGGTGGCACATCCTAGGAGAAATGGCCAGGCTGAACGCGCCAACGCGGTGGTCCTGAGAGGCCTCAAGACCAGGACCTTCAAGAAGAAGCTCGAGGCCTGCAGCAGGGGCTGACACGACAAGCTCCAATCCGTGCTGTGGTCCATCCGCACCACTGCCACTAAGGCGATGGGCGAGACCCTGTTCTTCCTTGTCTACGGAGCCGAAGCGGTCCTCCCTCATGAGGTCAAGAATCGCTCCTCACGGGTCCTGGCGTTTGATGAAATGCAGCAGGACGCCACGCGGGGGATGGACCTCGTACTGGGGGAGGAACATCACCGTGAAGCTGCACTGAGGGCAGCAAGGTACCAGCAGGCACTACGGCGATACCACTGTCGCAACATCCGCTCCAGGACGCTCGAGGCAGGCGACCTCGTCCTGAGGCGGGTCCTCTCCAGGGAAGGGTTGCACAAGCTCTCACCCATGTGGGAGGGCCCGTTCAGGGTCGTCTGATACGTCTCCGTCGTATCTACTTTTCCAAACACTTTTACCCTTGTTTTGGACTCTAACTTGTATGATTTGAACGGAACTAACCCGGACTGACGCTGTTTTCACCAGAATTGCCATGATGTTGTTTTATGTGCAAAAAACAAAAGTTCTCGGAATGACCTGAAACTCCACGGAATATCTTACAAGAAATAATAATAAAATCCTTGCCAAAGATGAAGACCAGGGGCCCACACCCTTGCCACGAGGGTGGGGGGCGCGCCCCCCTAGGGCGCCCCCTACCTCGTGGGCCCCCTGGAGACCTCCCGACTCCAACTCCAACTCTATATAACTGCTTTCGGGGAGAAAAAAATAGGAGAAAAGAAATCATCGCGTTTTACAATACGGAGCCACCGCCAAGCCCTAAAACCTCTTGGGAGGGCTGATCTGGAGTCCGTTCGGGGCTCCGAAGAGGGGGATTCGTCGCCGTAGCCATCATCAACCATCCTCCATCACCAATTTCATGATGCTCACAGCTGTGCGTGAGTAATTCCATCGTAGGCTTGCTGGACGGTGATGGGTTGGATGAGATTTATCATGTAATCGAGTTAGTTTTGTTAGGGTTTGATCCCTACTATCCACTATGTTCTGAGATTGATGTTGCTATGACTTTGCTATGCTTAATGCTTGTCACTAGGGCCCGAGTGCCATGATTTCAGATTTGAACCTATTATGTTTTCATCAATATATGAGAGTTCTTGATCCTATCTTGCAAGTCTATAGTCACCTATTATGTGTTATGATCCGTTAACCCTGAAGTGACAATAATCGGGATACTTACCGGTGATGACTGTAGTTTGAGGAGTTCATGTATTCACTATGTGCTAATGCTTTGTTCCGGTTCTCTCTACTAAAAGGAGGCCTTAATATTCCTTAGTTTCCATTAGGACCCCGCTGCCACGGGAGGGTAGGCCAAAAGATGTCATGCAAGTTCTTTTCCATAAGCACGTATGACTATATTCATAATACATGCCTACATTACATTGACGAATTGGAGCTAGTTCTGTGTCACCCTATGTTATGACTGTTACATGATGAACCGCATCCGGCATAATTATCCATCGTTGATCCGATGCCTACGAGCTTTCCATATACTGGTTTACGCTTATTTACTTTCCCGTTGCTATTGTTACAATCACTACAAAATACCAAAAACATTACTTTGCTTTTGTTACTCTTTTGTTACCATTACCATCACTATCATATTACTTTGCTACTAAACACTTTGCTACAGATACTAAGTTTCCAGGTGTGGTTGAATTGACAACTCAGCTGCTAATACTTGAGAATATTCTTTGGCTCCCCTTGTGTCGAATCAATAAATTTGGGTTGAATACTCTACCCTCGAAAGCTGTTGCGATACCCTATACTCGTGGGTTATCATCGTCCATATCTCCAGGCCTGGCACTGCGCGCCTGGAGACACAGGACGGGGTGCCCATCCAGAATGCCTGGAACATCCAGCAACTCCGGAAGTTCTACCCATGAAGCAAGGCCCGATGCGTGTGAAGCAAGGCCCAGTGCCTGGGAAGAAAGGCCCAGTGCCAGTGAAGAAGGCCCGGTGCCTGTGAAGGATCACCGTTCCTTGACACTCTCACGTAATAATGAGTGGGGCTGTACACGCCCCAGAGTCTCAGGAGTGCTGCCCTCGGGCCTCGTCGGCTCCCTCCCACGCCTAGTGGCAGCACTTAGCTCCGCGCTGGTGAGAAGACTTGAAGACTAGACTAGGTGCCGGACACGGATTTTCATTTGCTTTCCGTAGTTGGCTCGCCTTCTCTTAATTGAAGTTTGCCTCTGATGTTCCTTGCTGATTTGGTTCCGTCGCCTTTTGCCGCCTTTTTCGAATCCAGTTCGCTTATGTTCTCTCTCTCGCATACCTCGTGAGGGGGCTAGGCAGACGCCTTCGTGAGGGTTTCTTCCTTTTGTGTTGGTCCTTCTCTCTGCCTTCGGTCTGCTTTCTCGCGAGGCACCCTCGTTCGAGTCCACAAGCCGGCACATCTCTCCTAATCCATGCCCCTCGGGTATCGTGATATGAAGCGCTGGGTCAATGGTCGGGTGAACGATAAGTCTCCTAGAGAGCTTCCTAACGATTTTTTTGCAGTTCCTGAGAAACCACTAAGCCAAGACGGGCACGAGGAAACAAGTGCCTTGTGAAGAAGAGGCTGCCCTCAACGCGCCAGGCTAAGTTATCTCCGCACAAAATAACGATACAACATGGAAATAACAAGCATAGCATAATGATTGAGGAATCACAATTTGATACACGCCCCTCCGGGCCCATACTGGTTTCATTTTGATGCAGAAAAGAAAAGAGGAACAAAACAAAAGCGGCGTTGCAACGAACCATGGGGGAAGGCCTCCAGCGACGTCCCGAGCTTAGCCGGATCCCTCATCGCGCTTCACGGAGGCGCGACGACGAGACGACCCGCTACCACCTTCGAAGCAAGCGCGGCGGCGTGGTGGCTGGTCGTAGCCGCCGCTGCTGGAACTGTCGCCAAGAGAAGAGCCACCGTAGCTGGACGAGGCGCAGCCGGCGGGCTCGCCATCGTCGTGGCCATCGCCAAGACCAAGCACCTCCTCACCGTCGTTCGTCTCAGGGCAGCACCCGGCGGGCAACCATCTTCCCCAAACACCCTCACGTAGAGGGTCGCATCATCGTCATACTTGAAATGTAGGGTGCACCGCCTGCCCAGGCCGCGCGTGTGGGTGAACGTTTGCCAACCGCGGGCCAGAGCTATGTTGCCCGCAGCGGCGACTTCAACCGCGACCCAGGAGGCCCAGCTGCAGCAGCCGTCCTTCTACAGCCAGAGCCCGCCTGGACCAGAGGACGGTAGCTCATCGACGAAGAAGCACGGAAGCTGAAATCAGTTGCCGGACGGATCCTCCGACCAGACAACGAACTCTGGCAGCACCTCTACCGAGTGTATGCATGGCCGGGGAGGCCGCGCAACCACGGCACGTCTCACCTCATCGACAGGGCTGCCGCGACCGGAGCGGTGCCACCCCGGGAGCAGGGGGCCACAGCGGGAGTCGTGGTGTGCTTGCAGGGACGACCACGTCCCCGCTTGGGCACTGGGGAGCCGGGCCCCTCGCGAGGGGCCTTTCCTTTCTCCGCGGTGGAGAACCTGTTCGACGGCGCCATTGGAGTCGGTGGTGGAGAAGAGGAGGAAGATGCAGGCGGAATGGGAAGAAGTGGGGGACGGGGGCTCCGCTCCCTTCCTCATTTATAGCAGGAGAAGGCCAACCAGCGCCCCCACGATCATAGGTAATGATGGTTTTCCTTGCATGTCGCAGGGACTTGTCAAGTCGGGCAGTTGCGGAGGCAGCATGGGGAAGCGGAGACGCCAACGTCCAATCAACCGCCACGCGTCAACCGAGGCCGCAGGCTTTTCGGGCCCACGGCACTCCGCGCTTAAACTTTGGCTTCACCTCGAAGCCAAGCCCGAGCGTGCCTTGGGCCCGGGGGTACTGTCGGCGTTCTGGGAATGGGGGTCCCTAGACTTGCCTGTCTGCGGCCCACGGCATGGCTGAGCTAGCAGGTCTATACGACCCATCTTCATCGACGAGGTATTCAAGACCCTTGCTAGGCGGGCAACACAAGACCTCCTCAGGAGCGGCCTCGCCAGGTAGTCTCATGAGGGGTAGAGAGATCAAGGCAAGGCAAACCTCGTGAGGTCCTCGTGACGTGAGCCATGGCGATCGAGACCAGGCAGGCGCCAGGCGGGCTTCAACGCGCACCGCGTCCTTGCTTCCTCTTTGGTGCCAAGGGGGCAAGCGTAGGCGCGGAGTACCGAGGCATCAAGGAAATGTTTCCATATCGGTGCAATGAGACCAAGACCAGCAGGACGGCAAGACAGAGGTCACCATGGAGCCCAAGACAGCGTCACCACCAGAGCCTTTTGCAGGCGAAGACTACTTTTGTCAGGATAAGCTGTACTAGTTGTCCCCTTTCAAATTGGCCGTTGTTGGCTCCCTTCCCGCTCAATATTTGGGGAGAGGACCAGGGACTATATATGTAGAACTAGCCACCACAGTAGGGGGGCACGAAAAGTGGAGAGGGAGAACTCATTCATAGGCATCTCACCCACACAAGTTCGCCAAGCACAAGAACACCTCAACCTTAGGAGGCTATTCTTCCCCTTGTACTATTCATCATCAGACCAAGAGGCAATCCACCACCACCACACTGGAGTAGGGTATTACACCACAACGGTGGCCCGAACCAGTATAAATCTTTTGTCTTTGTGTTGCAAGTTCGTCGAGTTCGTCCGCGAGATCTTAGAGAGCTAGGGCGTGGATCGATAGGGAGAAAACCTTTGCGCACACCCCAGTGTTCGAACCTCTAGGATTTTGCCAGAACCCATGATCCGACAGCCCAAAGGTCCAGTTCACCTTTCTAGGTATTTCAATTTCAGGCTTGCATTATTGCCAGAGGCCCAAAGATTTGATTCGCAATTGTCGGCAAGCGGCCCTGCTACCCATGCCGGTTTCCACCTCAACTCGCAAGCGCCAACGTCAGAGGGGTTCCCGGGGCTTGGGCTCTACGGAGCCTTCCTCCAGAGCGACGATGACGAGATCCACCTTGGGTGTGTCAGGGGCTATGGGCTCCCTCCCTATCGTGAATGCCTTCCATGATGAGTTAGCTCATGCTTTGTTTCATGGAGTGTAATTTGTTTTATGAAGCTTGATTGACGACTTGTATGTTTAAGTGGGATATCTCATTTGTATGTACGAAATAAAATTTATCATGTTTTGCATGCTTGATTTGTAAAGATGGTTCATTTATGGCAATTGTGAGTGGGAGGAGGCCACACAAGAGCCGGCCAAACCAAATCCGGCAGGAAATAGGGTCCAAAGTAGTCAAATGATTGAGAAAGAGTATTTATTGTCAATCTAACCCTGCCATCCAAACACCTCTTTGGTTAGAGTTAGTTCAGGGTTAGAATCTAACTCTAACTTCTAACTGAGTTAGAGTATCCAAACAGGGCCTTCCTCCTCGTCTCGGTTCTTCGTCATCATACTTTCCCCATTCCCGTGTTTTCAGTATCCTGCAAATCAAAGAGGCCCTTAGACTGGTTTAGGTTCAATCATTTTTTATAAATGTGTTATGTCCAAAATTTAATGAATGTGCTCCAGTTTCTACGAAAATAATCTGGTTTCATGTAGAAATTCATTCATTTATTTATTCTTCCACGGGGGGTTTGCATGTAATTCGCGAGGTCTGAAATGTAAAGTACCCCGGCATCGTTGCATATGCTCCGAGTCGTGCATGCACTACGACCTAGATGCTCCATGTCCCACATGTCGGCGGAAGGGAGTACATGGAAATAGCCTAGGAGTACATATAGGAGGATAAATGCGTGAAAAATATGTACTATGAATCATAGCTACGGTTCGGAAAGGAGACCTAAAGTGATGACAGGTACAGGTCGCATGCACCCAACTAGTGGTACTAGACGTATGACTACTTTTTCCCTAAAAAAGAGGTACGAGTGCTCAGTACTCCTATTCTATCAACACGAGTCCCATCTGACAACAGCGTCCGTGCTACAGCTAACACTTCTCCCTCCTTTCTCTCTTCTAATTCTAAACTCAGCCGAAGCACGATGGGCGGGGTGGGGATTTGCTGATGGTCGGTTTGCTCAACTGTGGCCCCACCTCACAGTGAAAATGTTACGACTAGAATAAAAATGCCATACACTAATAAAACATTAAGACCATGAGGCGATGCAGTGCTGGTTACAGGAGGCAAGAAGAAACATGCATCTATCAACGATGTCCACCTCCTCAACTTAGGGCGCCGGCCCACCAAACGGCAGCTAAGTAGCAGCGGCTTTTGTGGCTAGGTCGACGTGCTTCTGAACAATGGCGTCCAAAGATTCCAGCCGCTGGAAGAAGGCCAACGTCTTTCTGTCCTCGCTGGCCTTGTAGTGGCCTATGTAGACGATTTCCTTGTAGACGTGCATGTGCAGGTCGACGGTTTCTTGCATGGTGAGGCGCTGCATGGCGAGCGCGACCTCAAGGTGCACATTCTTTGTCGTGACCTCCGATACCTGCAGAGCCACCAGGGTTTGAAAGAGTTCGTCACCATGGAGGGCGATGAGGGTGGCAGACAATGAGGAGCCTGGGCGCATGGGCTAGAGCAGTACGGCAAGGTCGTCCGCGCACTTCTTGATGGCGGTGAACTTGCGAATGGAGTGGACCATCATGTTGTCCATGAGAGAGGCGAAGCCTGCGTCGGCGAGGGTTACGACACTGGTGGTCGCCAGCACCGTCTGGAAACGCTGCACGGTGCGGGGCCGCAGGCCGGCGTCTTGGATGATCTGGCACAACTGACTACCGCTCGCGTCCATCGCCTCCATAGGTGCTTGTGGCTTCTGGTCACTTGGTCTTGGATTGCAGTGAGCAGTGTTACGCAGATACTAGGAGTAGATGGTTTGGAGTGGTTGGGCGCCTTTATATGAGAGTCCAAACTCTATTGCATTCACATCGTTCTGGCTCTATTCTGCTTCTCCAATTAATTCCCTCTGCATGCTAATTGAGGATGCATCATTGACCGTTCAACGTCTTGGGAACCGCTCCCCTCTTCCTCCTTGTCATTCAAGCCGTATAATTGTAAATGCGGGTCAAGAAGTGACTAGTCATTTACTACACTGTGCACTTGGGATCGTGTGGGGGTGCGACGCGAACGACACATACATGCCGTACCTGTTCCACTTTCTCGTTTGAACTCGTGACTTGTAGTAACACTCAGTTTTGAATATATAAGTTTGGTTGTCGCGCAAATATATACAACACTCCCTCCATGTAGGTTGGGTCGCTGAAGTCAAAATTAGACACAAAACATGATGGTGACAGACCAGTCTACCTTTGTCCTGGTTTATTGCTCCCCATCGTAATATCGGCCAAATTTTGACCATAAATTTGACTAACAAAAGGTTCATGCATGCCACCAAAGTTATATCATTGTAAGCTATGTTCAAATACAAATAAAATAATATAATTTTTGTTGACATGCACTAACATTTTGTCAGTTAAATCTTTGGTCAAAATTTAGCACAAATTACAAAAGGGACTAATAAAGCAGGATCTAAGTAGTACACCAGGTCGAAGACAATGATACTACATATAATTAACACAAAATAAGAGCAAGGGATCACACATGTTATTTACGACTGAAAAAATGCCAAAATCTAATAAAACATTAAGGCCACAAGGCGATGCAGTGCTGGTTACAGGAGGCAAGAAGAATGATGCATCCATCGACGACGTCCTCCTCCTCGACTCAGGGCGCCGGTCCACCGAACGGTGGCTAAGTAGCATCGACTTTCATGGCCAGGTTGACGTGCTTCTGAACAATGGCATCCAAAGATTTCAACCGCTGGAAGAAGGCCAACGTCTTTCTGTCCTCGCTGGCCTTGTGGTGGACCATGTAGACGGTTTCCTCGTAGACGTGGATGTGCAGGTCGACTATTTCTTGCATGGCGAGGCACTGCGCGGCGAGCGCAACCTCGAGGTGCACATTCTTCGTCGCGACCTTTGGTAGTTGCAGGGCCACCAGTGCTTCAAAGAGTTCGTCACCTTGGAGGCCGATGAGGGTGGCAGGCAACAAGGAGCCTGGGCGCGCGGGCTGGAGTAGTACGACAAGGTCGTCCTCGTGCTTCTTGACGGCGGTGAACTTGCGGATGGAGTCAACCATCATCTAGCACATGTGAGAGGAGAAGCCGGCATCGACGAGGGCTATGAAGCCAGTGGTCGCCAACACCGTCTGGAAACGCTGCACGGTGCGGAGCCGCAGGCCAGTGTCTTGGACGATCCGGCATAGCCGACTTCCGCTCGTGTCCACCGACGCCATGGGTGCTTGTGGCTTCTGGGTCTTGGTCTTGGATTGGAGTGGACAGTGTTGTGCAGAGACTAGGAGTAGATGGATTGGAGTGGTGGGGCACCTTTATGATATTCCAAACTGCGTCGCATTCACATCGTTCCGGCTCCATTCTGCTTCTCCAATTACTTACTCCTACGTCTGCATGCTAATTGAATGCGGAGGCATCATTGACCGTTCAACATTTTGGGAACCGCTACCCTCTGCCTCATTGGCATTCAATCTGTATCAATGTAAATGCGTGTCAAAAAGAGACTAGTCAGTAGTAGTATACTCAATATTGTGCACCGCCACCACTGCAAGATGGTCCAAACGCGACACTACGATCAGAGAGCCTTTGATGAAACTGTGTGCGATGCCATAATCGCAAACGGGGGTGTAAAAAACCATCAAAAAAGATGCAAAATGTTTGCGATGATGGATGCATCAAACATAGTTCAGATTTTAGTTGCGTGTGCGATGCAGGGCATACGGTTCAGTTCAATTAACTGTTTGGGATGAGGAGGAACAAAAGAAATGGGCAGCCAGATGAAGGCGTGTGCGATATATAGCATACGGTTCACTAGGATGAACTATGTGTGATTAGGCAACACAATGGAAACGGTTCAACTGAACAAGATGTGTGTGATACGCGCCAAACAGGTCCATAATCAGAAATGTGTGCGAAGACCAATAATAACACAGACGATTCCTGCTAATAAACCGTGTGATTTGCTCTGTCTATAGTAGAATAACATGTATATATATAACCGAAATAAACATCCAATTACATAAGTGACTATACAGATCATTCGCACACACCTAAATAAACAATTGTGAGCATTCTAAAGTAGGAGAAACGATCGTCTAGTCATCTACTTCTTGTGACGCTCCCGCCACTACTATGTGGCTCGATCACTCGTCTGGGTCATGAAGAAGTCAGTTCCTCATGACAACGATCCGCCTGTACATCTCATAGCTTGGGTACGCGTCCATGGCCACCTACTTGACATGTTATTCATCCAGTCTCTTATGCCACACACTGTGCCAGGCGTTCCTGTCCTTATTACTCTCAGTCTTCATCTTCATGTAGTAGGGGTCAATGATGGCCGAGGTGAGGTCAACCAGGGAGTTCAATTTGTTTTTGTCGCTGCCCCATACCTTGTAGTGGTTTTGGATGTTGACAAGATTCGGGCATTTCAAGCACAAAACCTTGAGCGCTTTTAGATAGTTGGTGGTGTCCACCACAGCGAAACTATTGTCGGAGCTGTTGATAAACCTGGAGAAACGCTCGCAAGGCGTTGTGGCCAGTTGGTAGTGGTACACGAGAACGTCATGTCGCACGCACAACTGGGTGACGACAACCTTCTGATCGTGCCCGGCACGACCGATGGTGTACTCGAGGTCAAAGCCGACCATTTGGTACTTGTCCTCGGCAAGGAACTGCTCCATAGTTTGGATGGAGCTCTCCACCGAGACCGGATCATTCGTGTACACCACCGAGAGAGCCTTCCCCCTCACGTGGGTGTCCATGACATGTTGCATGGTGAATTGCACGCCATTGTCGTCGTCGGCCGCTGGGAGCGCCATTGGAGCCACGGGGAGCGCCATTGGAACCGCTGGATGTCCTCTCTGTATGTGTCCTCATGGGTGTGCTTATTGTGTCATGTGAGACGAGGGATGAAGGTAAATGGCCACAGGAATAAAAGGGGGCCGGACGACATGGATTCTTAGCGCGTCCGCATGGCAGTTTTTGCAGCGGGTAACTGCATCGTCGCGTCGCGCCCGGCGCAACCGCATGCACACGAACGTGCGTGATCGTGCGCCGACCCCAAACACTGGCAGCGCACGTGGAGGGATGAGGAAAGAGCACCCAGAGGGACACGAGAGCAGAGCACGCACAGCGGGACGCGAGCAGAGCGCGCCGCGGCCGCCTGAACCGGAAGAAACCACACACATAGAGCAGTTGAACACACATGAAATGGTCGCCAACAAGCCGGCCAATAGTTGCATCGCTGCGTAGAGAGCGGCTGTGTGCTACCACCTCCGTCTAGTCTATAGTCCCCTTTATATTCTGTGCCATACTTTGCCCTCAAATTTAACCAACGAAATGTTAATGCATGTTATATAAATTATATAATTGGAAACTATGTTCAAATACGAATCCAACTATATATTCTTTGGTGACATGCATTCATATTTTATTAGTTAAATCATACTTATAAACCAGGACGGGGGTATAGTAGGTAATTAAATCACAAATATTTTTTTATTAACCGTATGTGTACGTGGCCTTTCGTCCTTCTCTCGCACGTCTTGTCACCCCGCTGCCGCAGACGGCTTACAACGCAAGCTTGCGCAGCACGCGGGGCATTCTTTTGGCCAAACGGTGGCGCCAATGAATCGTCGGTGAGCCCGTTCCTGCGCAACCTTGTAGATTCCCGCGCAAGCTTCCCGCCCGACTCAGTGAAATCTCCCAAAATCCTAATGCTTATCGGCCTGCTATAAAAACCCTCATGGCCGGCGACTCCTGCGTCGCATTTTCCGCTCCCTTCCTGTAGCTTATCTCCTTTGCTTATCCCACAATCGCCAATGGCACCAGTCCGTCATCGTCACTCAGCCACTCCACCATCATTATAGGACAGCTCCAGCTGGGAGGCTACACCGCAGTGGCGGTGCAGTCCCCGGCGTAGTGTAGTGCGCGTGGCGTCCCTGTTGGGTGTCCGCGGAACACCCACCACACGCTCCGCCGCCGGTGCCCGTCGGCAGCAATTGTCGTCCGCCCTTTCCGCCACACGACCTTCGAAAGCCAGGGCCATCGCCCGTTCCGCCGCCGGGGACCAAAGGCGGGAGGTGGCCGTCGTGGCCGCCACCCCACTGCCGACCACCGTGGCCATCACCCGCTTCGCCACCACGGCCCGAAGGCGGGAGGTGGTGGTCGTGACCGCCACCCCGTCATTGGCTGCCGTGGCTGCCAGCCCACCGTCGACCGCCGAGGTCATCACCCGCTGCTCCACCGCCACTCAAAGGCAGGAGGCGGAGGTGGATGCCCGTACATGCGTCAGCGAGCTTGCGCCCTACACCGAGTTCCTGCGGGAGGAGGAGCGCCTCGTCGAGCACACAAAGAGCCTTACCACCGCCATAGCCGTGGCACACACCACTTCAGAGGCGAGGAATCAGGAGTTCTACGAGGAGAACCACCACTTCGAGAGGGGTTTTCTGGAGCGGCAGAGGGCGTTCGAGGTGAGCGTCGCTAAAGCTGCAACAGCGGTAGACACTGTATTGCGGTTGCCCAACTCGTCGGTAGGCTCCTCCTCCTCTTCCTCTTATTGAGCATGCCTGGGAGAGGAGAGACAGCTGGAAGTAGTACATAGCCCCTCCGCAGTAGTAGTAGTACTATTTAGGGGCTATTTTGTTCAGTTCATCTGACTATAGATGTGGTGGAACTATACAACGTACTTAAAATTAGCTAGTATATATAGTTGAACTAGCTATTTCAGTACGTGGTTGGCAACAACTGGGGAAAAGTTTGGTCGGTTCAACTATCGAGTTGAACTGTTTGTATAAATTAAGAACGAATGCTTGATCTATGAATGAAATCTATGCTTAATTACTGAATTTTAGTTGCAAAAATTAGATACTGCTAGTGATTTTTAGCTTCATATTTTGACAAATCATAGTGTTACAAGGTTGACAAATGGCAATGTTACTAGATCAACAAATGTCAATCTTTCCAGTTTGACAAATGGTAACATATCCAATATGACAGATGCAAATCGCACCAAATTGTTTGTAAGTGGTTGCACACGGGTCATCCAAAAGAACCGTTTGCGTTGAAGAGATGCACAAATCCTTCTCTCACTTTGAATCATGTCGTCCCGGGGTCGATGGGCGGGGGGCGGGAGGACGACAGCTGGCGGCGCTGAGAGGTAGCGTTTGACGGTGGTGGGCCATGCCGCTGAGGGGGCGCACACACGGAGAGGAAGGCGGGCGGCCATGGAAGTCAAAGGGCTCGCTTTCAGTGAGCCTGCACAGGGTACAGCTCGCATGCTTCCTGGTGAGCCTGCGCATTCGAGGATAGATTGCACTCCTCTCGGCCAGCCTGCACACTGGACTGCGCTCGCGCGCCTCCTGTTCAGTCAAGGTCAAGCAACTGTCCGCATGACACTTCCTACAGCCATTAAAACCAAGACACGTGGCGTCACGTGAATGGTTAACAGAACGCACATGGTTTGTATTATACAAACGTTTGCGATATTAAAGTGGCAGCCATTTTTTCGAAATGCCTTTGTTCGCTCTCATTATTCGAGTGCACCTTCTCTCAAAATGGACACGAAAAATACCACATCATGTCGGGTGCCATTCCATGATAGCATGCCAAGTTTCATGAATTTCAGACGAGTTTTGGATTTACTAGAATTTAAAAACCAGGCATCTCAATGTTTTGCCGGCAATCAATGATGCCCTGGTGTTTGAAATTCACTCCCATTTCTTGCATGGGACCTAAGCATGCACCCAAGGACACATATTTGATTTTTCAACCAATTTATATGCACTGGAGCATGTGCATGTAGTTCAAATTTGAATTATGCACATAAATGCATTGAAAACTCAGTTAATGCATAAAAAAGTCCAAACGAACCCCGAAAAATCACAAAAATTGGCACAACACTCCTGTTGTTCTATGTTGACATGAGAAAAATTTTGGAAGCAATAAGAGGCAATGGATATTGTTTTGTCCCCAAAGGTGGGACGTTCCCTACTGAAACCATCATGCTTGTTGTGAGAAGCTCTGGTTAGTGAGAAGCATATACCCAAACCTGCCCCAAACGGGACAAATTTTTTACCACGGCATGTTGATGCCGCTCCATGAAAGCATGCCAAGTTTCATAAATTTCGATTTACTAGAATTTAAAAAACAAAGCATCTCAATGTTTTGTCGGCAATCAACGGTGCTTTGGTGTTCCAAATTCATTCCCATTTCTTGCATGGACCTAAGCATGCACCCAAGGACACATATTTGATTTTTCAACTAATTTATATGCACTGGAGGATGTGCATGTAGTTCAAATTTGAATTATGGACATAAATGCATTGAAAACTCAGTTAATGCATAAAAATGTCCAAAAGAACCCTGAAAAATCACAAAAATGAAACAACACTCCTGTTGTTCTATGTTGACCCGAGAAAAATTTAGGAAGTAATAAGAGGCAATGGATATCGTTTTGTCCCCAAAGGTGGGACGTTCCCCACTGAAACCATCATGCTTGTTGTGAGAAGTTCTGGTTTGTGAGAAGCATATACCCAAACCTGCCCCAAATGGGACAAATTGTTTACCATGGCATGTTGATGCCGCTCCATGATAGCATGCCAAGTTTCATGAATTTCAGACGAGTTTTGGATTTACTAGAATTTAATAACTAGGCATCTCAATGTTTTGCCGACAATCAACGGTGCCCTGGTGTTTGAAATTCATTCGAATTTCTTGCATGGGACCTAAGAATGCACCCAAGGACACACATTTGATTTTTCAACCAATTTATGTGCACTAGAGCATGTGCATGTAGTTCAAATTTCAATTATGCACATAAATGCATTGAAAACTCAGTTAATGCATAAAATTTTTCCAAACGAACCCCCAAAAATCACAAAAATGACACAACACTCCTGTTGTTCTATGTTTGCAGGAGAAAATTTTTGGAAGCAATAAGAGTGTCATTGGGAAACGAAACCTATGTGGTCATCGGGATCCCTTCTATAGTTGGCGGGCGCGGGGTTGTGCAAAGAGCGGGTCTGGCGGTCTGCACACAAATCGTTTACCCAGGTTCGGGCCGTGGAGACGCATAAAACCCTAGCCCTACTTTAATGTATATTTAGGTGTTCTTGCGTTCTTAAACTAGCTGCGGTGGCTTTCTAGTCCAAAAGATCCGAATCCCCCTCCAATACGCCTCGGGACTCCTTTTATGGACAAAAAGGGGTTGCCATAGTGGCACACAGGAGGTGGAAAGGTGTACATGGGCTGAGTCTATCCCTTGGCATCGTTGGACAAACGCATTTAATGTGCTGCCGACGTGCCCCTCTTGCTTTATTGGGGACGACAAAGAAGCTCATCCCAGCTGTCGTCGCCTCGCTTGGCTCCAACGCGCGTCCAAGCTGACGAGGCATTGGAGCGCCACGTTGGCTGGCTGCTGGGCTGGCGCGGTGGTGTAGCCTTCATGAAGATCTGCATGCCACCATGCAGGTTCTTGCTGGGTAGGTGTAGAGGCCGTGCGCTGCCACGCAGGCGCCTGCCCAGCTGGTCGAGCTGGCAGCTGTATGGGAGCAGCGGTGGAGTCTTTGGCAGACGCGGGCCTGGCTGCGGCCCCGTAGGCGTCCTCGGCAAGGATCTTGCCGAGGGCCCGACAAGGGTCTCGCTGCGGCACGCGGTCGTCCCCGGCAAGGATCTTGCCGGGGGTCTCGTGGATTTCCTTGGCAAAGATCTCGCCAAGGATCATCGTCTTCTGGTTCTCATCTGATCTTGTGTATCTATGATATCTATAAAGATCTGCATGCCACCACGGAGGTGCCTCCCGAGCCTTGGTTCCAATATGGTGTTGGAACCCCTTGGGCTCAAGGGTGGCATGCTTTGCTGGCGTCAGGCAAGTTGCCCCGGCAAGGATCTTGCCGAGGCTGTGGAAGCCACCCCGACAAGGGTCTTGCCGGGGGAGTCCACCTCGCCCTCTTGCTCTCCTTGCACCTCTAGCCTAGGCGTTGCTTTGGTTGTCTTGTGCTCCGCCATCCCTCCTCTGCCCTGCTTAGTGTGGCCGTGGGCGCGGCTCTGACTGCCCCTTCATAAGTAAAGGGGTGCAAAAGGAGAGACCCTACTTTTGTACACCGACAGGAGCCCCCGGGCCTGGGCCGCACCTAAGCGCGACGCGTTGTTGGGCTAGGCCCAGAACGATGCACGGGCAGGTGGGGCGGATGTTTACCGCAGTAACTTCTCCGTCCGTTGCGCTTCCCCATGACCTGTATTGAACGCGTGACGTTGAAGGTCATGCGTGATGTGGGGGTCGTGCGTGGGGTGGTTTCCGCATGCATGCGTCACATCAAGGTAAATAGGCGGCCCACGCCTTCCCCGTAAAAGGGAACAACCATGCGCGTGCTGCTCATTTACCCTCTGTGTCTTCTCCAATCTCGGAACCTCCTCAAGCCTTTGCTCTCGCTCGCCGCCGTCGCGTTTTCGCTGTCCTTTCTCCTCCACCTCTTGCAACCGCCATGGCACCCAAAACCAGCAAGAGCAAAGGAGTGCCCAGGGATGCCGGGGGGACGGAGCCGCCAGAGAGTGAGTTGGCGGCACGGCGGACGCAACTCGCCTACTTCCCCTTGACGGTCGAC
>NC_057809.1:446992670-447020561 GCF_018294505.1 Triticum aestivum | reverse complement strand
CGTGCGTCATCCCAGCCGATTGCGCCAAGGCCTCCCTGAACCGGTACCCATTCTTTGTCGACTACTTTTCCTGCGACCTCTGCCCCCCTTTCTCTGATTTCTTCAACGACATCATGCACACCTAAGGCTTCCACCTTCTGGATTTCACTCCAAATGTCATGGGGTGCATGGCTCTTTTTGCCCATCTCTGTGAGGGCTTCGCCGGAGTGCTTCCCAGCACGATGCTCTTCCGCCACTACTTTTATCCTCGGATCCAGAAGGGAGGCGCCTTCTCCGGCTGTGTCACCTGGATCCCAAGGCCCCTTGAGAAAGGGACATATCTGGAGGGCGCTCAAAAGCAGAGGTGGGAGGAGTGGCGGACCCGGTGGTGGTGGATTGAGGAGAAGGACCCCCAGGAATTTTGCCAAGTTCGCCAGACATTGCCGGTTTGCAGAGATGACTGGGGTGACGTTGACGCCCAGGACGTGAGGCTCACGGTCGCCACCACCAGGATCCACCGCCTTGCCGCTGCCGGGCTAACCCTGGAGATGATTGGGGCAGATTTCATCCGCCGCCGCATCGCTCCTCTGCACAACAAGGGGAGGCCGGCTTGGCTTTTCAGCAATGCGGCTGACATCATGCGGCTCCGCCCCGGCCTGAACCACAACTTCACGGTGATGGGGCATGCCCACTTCTGCCAGCGGCTCTTCCAGCTCGACGTGAGTCGCGACGGTAGGGCCGAGAGGGTCGGCAAGGTCGCCAAGGGGCTCTTGTTCGGGTTGCCGGCGGGGGTGGTCCCGTTGAGCAACAACTATCGCCAAATCGACATCATCGCCATGATGCCGGACTTCAACGCGCACGGCCTTGACCCGAATTGGGCCGAGCCGGAGGAGGATCAGGTGAAGGAGTTCTTCGACACCTTGGTGGAGAAGTACGTCCGCGAGGAGCCGCGGCTCATCCAGGTCACCACCCAGGCGGAGCTGGACTACATCGCCGCTATGGCGGCGGAGGTGGAGCTCGCCAAGGAGGCCGGCAGTGCTGGCGGCATGGAGGACGAGGCCGCGATGGCTGTGGAGGAGAAGGAGCTCGCCCAGTGGGCAGAATCCGCTGGGGAGGCCAGCAGCGCCGGCACTGGGGCCCCTCTCACCGAAGATGACGTTGATGAGCCGTCCGAGGAGGAGGCCGAGGCTGTCGATCCGCCAGCCACGGGGAGAGGGCGTGTCCTGCGGCGGGCCGTCTCCGGAGAGCCAGTCCGCCCCGGCAGGACCACAGAACCGCAACAACCTTCAGAGGCATCCATGCGTCGGATGAGGGCTGCGGCGGCGGGGAAGACGGTGAAGGTTGCGGTGGCGAAGAAGAAAGCAGCTGCCCGTTCTCTGTCCAAGCGTCCCCCAACTCCACCTGCTTCCCCTCCTCCCGCAGGTGATGACACAGAGGTCTTCTTCGACCTCGAGTCTCTTAGCCCGGGGAGGAAGAGGAAGGCCGCGGAAGAAGAGGCAGAGGATGAGTAAGTGTCTCGTCTTTTGTCATCTTCGTCCCCTTGGACCGTGCCACTTTCCTTGACTTGTCTTCATCTTCGCAGGGATAGGGAGAGGCTGGCCCAGAGGGTGGCGAAGAGGGCCAAGGCCTCGACGGGCGGCCAGCCCCTGACGGGCACCTTGAGTACGCCGCTGGTGGTGGTGGAGAGTAGCCCCCGGCGCAGCCCCCAACGTGCGTTCATCACTCGCTCCCCACTGACGTGCGCTGGGGCACGATTTCTTGGTGCTGACCTTCCCGTGGTTGCAGGAGGAGAATGGCAGCAGGAGGAGCCACTGAGGGCCACCCCCAACACGCCGCCCCTATCAACCATGCCACCCCGAGGGGGTCCCCGGCAAGGGCACCAAGTACCGAGCCCATGTGCACGGCGGAGGAGGAGGTGAACCCGGGCGCCGGCGGCTCCGTCCCGGCACCGAATGTCGGTGGGGAGGGGGCCACTTCATCCCAGCTTGGCATAGGTGAGTTGTTTGCCTCCCGTTCCCGCTCATTTTTCTTCTTTCAAATTTTGGTCTTGGCTTCACCTCATTCTCCTTCTCGGTACGCAGATCCTTCCTCGGCGGACTGGGAGGACGTGGATACCGTCATTAGAGATGTCGCCAGAGAGGCTGCGGCCAAGGCCGACGAGATCGCTGCTGAGGAGGCCTCCAAGGACGTTGCTGAGCACGCCGCTGAGGGGCCTGCCGAGGAGCCCGGCGAGGCCGCTGCCGAGGAGGCCGACAAGGGGCCTGCCGGGGAGGCCATCAAGGCCGCTGCCAAGGAGGAGGTGGTCAACAACCAGCATTCCTCCTCCGCTGCTTCTGGCTTGGGCAAATATTTGAAGGTGGGCGAGGACTTGCTTGTCCACCTCCCATGGACGGCGAGCACTAGGGCGCCCGCCGAGGGGGAGGTGTTCGACGACGAGGTGCTTGGCACCACCGGGCTTGCGGTCGTCGACGGACCGAGCATCGGTGGCGGTGGTTCCCAGGAAGAGCGGCTCCTCCAGAGTATGAGCGCCAGCTTACACAAGCTTTAGGCGCTTCACCGTGCCCGCTTGGACAAGGCCAAGTCCAGGATGGCAGCGGTGGACAAGGCGGAGGTGGACCTCGAAGGGCGCATCGCCGAGGCATAGGCTTTGTTTCGCTAGGCCTGTGAGGAATTCAAGGCCGCCCAGGACCAGCTGGCCGAGCACAAGCTGGAGCTTGTCATGAAGCAGGCCGACATCGAGAAGGCCCAGGAGACGGCGAGTCGACAAGCCGCCAAGGAGAAGGCCGCTCGACTCTAGCACCAGGCCGAGCTGAACACCCAGGAGGAGGACCTTGCCGCTCGCGAGGAGAAGCTCGCCGCGACACTCTGCAGCAAGGACGAGGAGGTCTAGGAGCTCGTCATGCAGCAGACCCAGGAACTAGAGCAGAGGCACGAGGAGGCCCTCAATGCTCAGGCCTAGGTCCATGCCGGCAAGGTCAACAAGCTGGAGGCGGAGCGTGACGGGCTAAAGAGGCCGGTCCAGGAGCTGACGGGGGAGAGGGACACGACCAAGGGCACTTTGGCTGACGCGTAGTCCTCAAGAAGGCCGAGCTACTCTCCATGGCTAACACGTCCATCAAGGACCTAAAGTTGAAGCTGGAGGGTCTTGATGGGACGCTCTCGGAGGTCAGGTCCTGGGAGGAGACCCTGACCAAGAATCTGGAGGAGGAGAGGCAGCTGCAGAAGGACGCCGCCGCCAGCCATGCAAAGTTCGTGGCGGGCGAGGAGCTGTGGATCAGTCGCCTCGCCGATGTCGCCGGCAGGATCACCATGCAGCTGGCTACCATGGGGATGCCAAATGTGAGGTACGTCCTGGAGCCGAACGTGAGTCCTAATGCTAGGCTGAATCTGTTCTTCGAGGGTGTTCTCTGGGCCCTGGAGTGGTTCCACTCCAACAAGGCGGCCTCTCTGGCCGAAGAGGCCCGGAGGCTTTGCCGGGGTGCCCTGACCAAGGTCCTCACCAAGATGGCGTACTGGAACCCTGATCTCGACTTCGAAGCTTTGCTGGATAGCTTGCCGGACAACATGGACCCTGCGCCGCTCGAGGAGCGCATCGAGCCTGTCTTCAGCCGCATCGACGGAGTTCGGAGGGTACAAGGCCAGCGCCGGGACTAAGCACCCCATTTCTTATCGCTGCTGCAGGTTCATGACCAAGACAATTTTTATCTTTAGTTAGAACTGCATCCACAAATGATGTAGTATAACCCTGCAGTACTTTCGAAATGATGCATGTTATTTTCCCGTTTGATCCCCCTTTGTATGTCCACCCTACGTTAATCGGGTAGGTTTGCCGGTGCGGAAACCCAGGCGGTGCTTTGAGGACGGATCCTCAATGGCCTGCCGGGTATGCTTGCTGCCGGGCAAACCACCTCACTGCCCTTGACGCGGCCGCTCGAGCTGTCGAGCGGACTCGAGACAGAACGAGAGCATTGCCAATCGCAGAAGGTCACCCTACCATTCTCGACACAGCCGCTCGAACTGTTGAGTGGACTCGAAATAGAACGAGGGCATTCTCCGATGCGCGCCCAAGCTGATGAGGCGTTGGAGCGCCACGTTGGCCGGCTGCTGGGCTGGCGCGGTGGTGGAGCCTTCACGAAGATCTGCATGCCACCACGCAGGTGCTTGCTGGGTAGGTGTAGAGGCCGTGCGCTGCCACGCAGGCGCTTGCCCATCTGGTCGAGCTGGCAGCTGTATGGGAGCGGCGGTGGAGTCTTTGGCAGATGCGGGCCTGGCTGCGGCCCCGTAGGCGTCCTCGGCAAGGATCTTGCCGAGGGCCCGACAAGGGTCTCTCTGCGGCACGCGGTCGTCCCTGGCAAGGATCTTGCCGGGGGTCTTGTGGATTTCCTTGGCAAGGATCCCGCCAAGGATCGTCGTCTTCTGGTTCTCATCTGATCTTGTGTATCTATGATCTGTACAAAAATCTGCATGCCACCATGGAGGTGCCTCCCGAGCCTTGGTTCCAATATGGTGTTGGAACCCCTTGGGCTCAAGGGTGGCACGCTCTGCTGGCGTCAGGCAAGTTGCCCCGGCAAGGATCTTGCCGAGGCTATAGAAGCCACCCCGGCAAGGGTCTTGCCAGGGGAGTCCACCTCGTCCTCTTGCTCTCCTTGCGCCTCTGGCCTTGGCGTTACTTTGGTTGTCTTGTGCTCCAGCATCCCTCCTCTTCCCTGCTTAGTGTGGCCGTGGGCGTGGCTCTGACTACCCGTGCATAAGTAAAGGGGTGCAAAAGGAGAGCCCCTACTTTTGTACACCGACAAAGAGGCAATGGATATCGTTTTGTCCCCAAAGGTGGGACGTTCCCTACCGAAACCATCATTCTTGTTGTGAGAAGCTCTGGTTTGTGAGAATCATATACCAAACCCACCCCAAATGGGACAAATTTTTTACCACGGCATGTTGATGCTGCTCCATTATTGCATGCCAAGTTTCATGAATTTTGGATTTACTAGAATTAAAAAAGCAAGTACATCGACGTTTGCCGGAGAGCCACGGTGCCGTGGTGTTCGAATTTCATCCCCATTTCTTGCATGGGAGATAAGCATAAACCCATGGAAACATATATGATTTTACAACCCATGTTGGTGCATCGAAGCATGTGCATGTAGTTTAATTTTGAATTGTGCACTCGAAATGGCTAGAAAACTAATTTAATGTATAAAATGTTCAAACGAACCCTGAATAATTCCAATTCTTTTACGACTCACATATAGTTGCATGTTCACTCCAGATAAAAGGTCTAGCAATTCAAACACCGTCCATTGCCGCTGTGACCACATTATGTAAATCAAATCAAGATGAAAAATCAAGTAGATTGCACACGGTTTATTATCACCAACTGGGTGAGATGCAGCACAAAATATCCTGGAGCATCGTCGGTGTATAGTACGCCTATGGCTTACGCGAGAAGGTGCGCCGGCTACAGTCCACACCCGGCGTCTCAAGCACACTAGCTTGCTCCCCAAATATCATTTCACTGTTCAATCATCGCGGGTGAAAGATGGGCACGTGGACCCGCATCGTGAGGGCAACTTTGGTGGCCCAGTCCGGCGAGAGCGCGGCCACAACCGTCATGCGCGTGCCAACAAGGTGTATGAGTGCAGCCGCAATCTATGACCGGGTGGCCATGGCAACTGGGCGACAGCAACATCTGACTTGGGGATAACAACTGGCGAGAGCGGCACAGCAGCTGTCCGTTCAGCAACGGCGGCCTTAGCCCTAATGGAGGTCACCCACGACCATGTCGAGGCCGCCCATGCCCAGCTCCTGGCGGTCACCGCAAAAATCGAACAAAGCTTCTCCGACAACGGTCGGCAACCCACAGCCGAAGAGTTGGCAATCACCGAGAGCGTTCGAGTAGCCGTCCATTGGTCCGCCGGATACCTTACGACGACGGAGCCCGTCCAAGCGAGATCGCGTCCGCCAATGCCTAGCTCTTGGTGGCCTTTTCCAAAGAGATGGTGGACGCGGATGGCGAGATGCCTGCCGAGTATGGTGTGATGGATGCCATGGAGCCCCTTCCCCATGAGACCACCGCGCGCCAGCTGGACATGGAGGTGGCGGCGGTGATCGATGAGCACCAGCCGTAGTAGTACTCTTTGTTTTGTTTAATTAAGAGCGTTGGTCTTTAATATGTTAGAGTAATGTTTAGGTCAGCTAGCTCTGTTTAATTGCTGAACTTGCTCGATTAAGAAGTTAGTCTCCTTTGTGTACCCAAATTATGCAATGACGTGGATGACCACTGTAACCATGGAAATTCGATCCAAAATATTTGATGTTCAAACTCATCATACACGGGTTAAGCTATTTGAATCGTTTGTGATGTTGACATATCATACACAGTTCTGAATAAGGGACCGTGTCTGATGACACTTTGCGCGTCAGTATTTACGCTGAAGCGATTCCAAATTTTTGGCTTCCGCGGAAATATCTACCTCCCCACCCCTTTCCCTTACCAAAAGCCACATTTCCCCTGTTTCTGCCTTCCTTTCCAAGTTAAAACCTTCACTCCTTGCTTTGCAGTGCCACCTCCTCGTCGGTGACCGTCCTTCATGCTGCTCGGCCTCGTCTATCCGGGCAGGTAATTGACACCCGACCCCCATCCGCCTCCTCCTTCCACATCCCACATGCCATGACCGCCGGTGCGAGCGCGACACCTTCCACCCAAATCACCGACCCCTCCACCAAATAAGCGTGGCCCTAATCCATGGTGCATGCAGTATAGAAAGGATCTCAAGGAGCATTTGGCAGCGGAGAAGCAAATCGCGGCCGCACGCGCAGGTGAGGTCGCGATGGCTGCCATTCATGTCGATCCCCAGATCTTGGAGGAGCACCTTGCCATTTGCTAGCTATGCCGGTTAAGCATGCTCGGTTTACCCGTTGTGTTTGCTGCTCCTGCATTTCCTTCACAAATTCTAGTGAATTGTGCTATCTAATTTTATCATGCAATCTATTGCTCTAGTGTATATGTTCTATATGTTGTGTAGTGTGGTGCTCACTTATTAACTGTTTTGTTAATTAGTTGCCGTCTTTAGTTAATTGTTTGGTTCAATTCTGCAAATGTGATGTTCAATTCTTCAGGCTGCAATTTTGTATTGTCTTCCATGTGAGAAATAAATCGGATTTATCTTTACAAAATACATGAGAAACGAATACAATTGCTGTATTTCCAAGTTGTCAAGCATGCTTGGTTTGGTTATACATTGTGCAATGTGGTGCTCAGTTAACGTTTGGTTCATTTGTGTTGTGGTGTTTAGTTAACTGTTTGGTTCAATTCTGCAATGCGATGTTCAATAGTTGTGGGTGCATTCTGTTATTGTATACCATGTGAGGAATAAATTGAATTTGGTTGTAGTAAATACTTAACCTGATGACTAACTACCTTATATGTGTTGCAGGGAAACAATGGGAAGCACTGAGGTTTACAATCGAGGTTAGCATGTGCATGGTCCGTTGTCTAATAGCACATTATTGTGCAATTACAGGAACCATTCTAATATTTTGGTTTTTAACAATTTGGTCTTGCACATGTAGATCCTGCTGTCAGAGGTTTTGACCCACTGTTCGACCCTTTTTGCATATGGGGAAATGAGTTGTCCATGAATATCAATCAAATCAAGAAACTCAGAAAGATTGTTAGGATAAAGGAATTAGCGACAAAAAACAACAAGATCTTTGTCTACACAATGAAGAAGACATCAGTTCACTACAAGATGGTACTAACTATTATACCTTGCCTTTTTTATTCCTTTGCCCCATTTCCAATATAGAGAAGATATTTATGCACATCCTTGTTTTCAGGCCTTTCCAAAGAACTTCACTGATGATTACCTCTCAACCCACCTCTATGGTCAGGAGGCGAGGATGGTTTTCATACAACACCCACGGTTCAATATTGAAGTGTTCCTGAAGAGGACGAAGGACAGACGGTCAATCATCCACAGGCATTGGCCTAAAGTTGCAAAGACCTTCAACATGAATGAAGGCTCAATATTCGCCTTCCGCTTCAGCAGTTTTCCAGATGAGATGCATCTATCTATGTACCATCTATGATGCTAATTTCGACAAGTTCTACATGTTGCATGTGAAACTTGGTGCCGGTGCAATTCTGTAATGGGGTAGCTGAGTGCTGAAGCTATATCATGTTGTACTCTGATGTATTTCAATTATGAAATTCTGCTTCCTTAATATGGAAATGAAATATATTATGTGCTTAATATGAATGTCAATTAGATTAATAAATGGAATATTAATAATAGGGCAATTAGCCTACTAATGGTGAATTAGCCTGGTAATGGTGAATTAGCCTGCTAACTGGGTTTTGCTATTGCAAACGGTTGTTGAAAAAATTGCCGTGGGCGATGGCCTCAGGCAACACACACAGTTTTTAGAAATAAACCATGTTGGATCAATGAACAATAACACACAAATTTTCTCTTGAAAACTATTTGTGTTAGGCCACCTTGCGCAAATGTTTACCACATAAAAACTGTGTGTGATGGACAACTTTTGCCACACAGTTTCTTCTATGGACCGTGTGTGATACATTCAGTAACGCAAATGATTTAACCGGAAAAATTGTGTGAGATGTACCTATGAACGGAAATGTTTTCCTTGGAGCGACTGTGTGGGATGTACATATGAACGGAAACGTTTAGCAGAGACTGAATGTGTGGGATGTACTTGCGACCGGAAACAATTTCACCGTATAATTGTATTTTTAGATCTACTGTATGTATTTCCGTATTTGAGCGCTCGCCGGTCGCACACGACCTCATTTTGCCGAGCGTGTGTGCCAGGAGGGCATATCCCCGACGGTTTTTGGGTCGTGTGGGAAGGACCCCCCTATCGCCCACACTCACTTGGCGACGGTTCCAAATGTCATCTTGGAAAGGGGTTAAAAACCGTTCGTTTAGGACCGACGCGTGCCAGTGCGCGACCAAGGCGGAGAGGAAAATGAGAGAACTACATATTTATTTACAGTGTAGACTCACTCATTTTGCTCCGTATGTACTCATTTAGTGTGTAGTCACTTGTTGAAATCTCTAGAAAGGCAAATACTTCCTTCGTTTTTATTTACTCTGCATAAAGTTTCTAGAAAGGCAAATACTTCCTTCATTTTTATTTTCATAAAGTTTGACCAAGTTTATAAAAAATAATATAAACATTTATCATAACAAATATATATGATGTGAAAGTACATTCTATAATAAATCTAATTGTATTGATTTGTTATTGCTTATGTTAATATATATTTTTGTGAACTTGGTCAAAGTTTATAAAGCTTGACTTTTACAAAAGCTAATACGCGGACTAAATAAAAATGGAGGGAGTATTTAGGAACGGAGGAAGTATGTAACGCCCTTGATGCGGCTATATCGCCCACGTGTCGAAGCATGACTTAGAGGCATAACCACATTGAAAGCAATGTCGCAAGTGAGGTAATCTTCACAACAACCCATGTAAATAAATAAAGGGGAAAGGTACATAGTTGGCTTACACTCGCCACATCACACAAATACATAAATAAGTCATTATATTCGTCCAATACACTCAAGGTCCGACTACGGAACCAAAATAAAGATCAACCCCCAAATGCGACAAAGTCCCCGATCGCCCCAACTGGGCACCACTACTGATCATCTGGGAAAGACACGTAGTAACGTCATGAGTCCTCATCAAACTCCCACTTGAGCTCTGTCTAAACACCTGGAATGACATCACCGGTCCCTGCATCTGGTTTTGGATGGAATCTGTGAGTCATGGGGACTCAGCAATCTCACACCCTCGCGATCAAGACTATTTAAGCTTATAGGCAGGGTAAAGGTATGATGTGGAGCTGCAGCAAGCGACTAGCATATATGGTGGCTAACACATGCAAAAGGGAGCGAGAAGAGAAAGCAAAGGCATGGTCGATGAACTATGATCAAGAAGTGATCCTAGAACAACCTACGTCAAACATTACTCCAACACCGTGTTCACTTCCCGGACTCCGCCGAGAAGAGACCATCACGGTAACACACTCAGTTGATTCATTTTAATTAAGTTAAGTTCAAGTCTTCTACAACGGGACATTAAAGAATTCCCATCTGCCCATAACCACGGGCACGGCTTTCGAAAGATCAAATCCCTGCAGGGGAGTCCCAACTTAGCCCATCACAAGCTCTCACGGTCAACGAAGGATATTCCTTCTCCCAAGACAATCCAATCAGACTCGGCATCCCGGTTACAAGACATCTTGACAATGGTAAAACAAGTCCAGCAACACCGCCCGAATGTGCCGACAAATCCCGATAGGAGCTGCACATATCTCGTTCTCAGGGCACACTCAGATGAGACTAGCTACGAGTAAAACAAACCCTCAAGTTTCCCAGAGGTGGCCCCGCAGGTAGCTCAGTTTGGACCAACACTCAGAGGAGCACTGACCCGGGGGGGGGGGGTTTAAATAAGATGACCCTTGGGCTCCGGAAACCCAAGGGAAAAAGAGGCTAGGTGGAGAATGGTAAAACCAAGGTTGGGGATTGCTGGAGGAGTTTTATTCAAGGCGAACTATCAAGGGGTTCCCATTATAACCCAACCGTGTAAGGAACACAAAATCCGAGAACATAACACCGATATGACGGAAACTAGGGCGGCAAGAGTGGAACAAAACACCAGGCATAAGGCCGAGCCTTCCATGCTTTACCAAGTATATAGGTGCATTAAAATAGACAAGATATAAAAATGATATCCCAACGATAAACATGTTCCAACAAGGATCAAACTCCAATCTTCACCTGCAACTAGCAACGCTATAAGAGGGGCTGAGCAAAGCGGTAGCATAGCCAAACAACGGTTTGCTAGGACATCGTGGGTTGGAGGTTTGACATGGCAACATGGGAGGCATGATAAGCAAGTGGTAGGTATCGTAGCATAGGCATAGCAAAAGAGCGAGCATCTAGCAAGCAAAGATAGAAGTGATTTCGAGGGTATGGTCATCTTACCTGCAAAGTTCTCAGAGTTGCCTTGATCCTCGTAAGCATACTCAACAGGCTCCTCGATCACGTGCTCATCTCCCGGCTCTACCCAAACAAGAACAACAAGCAAAAGGGAACACAATCAACCACGTGCAATGCTCAAGCAACATGATGCAAACATGGTATGATATGCGGGATGCGATATGTGATGCATATGCATAATTTGCAAAGGAATGATTGGACCTGGCCTCAACTTGGAAATCCAAGAGTATCACTGGAAAGAGGATTTGATTTCGGTTGAAATCGATATAAAGATCACCGGAATCGGATGCACGGTTTGGAAATGGCAAGCAAAACAAATATGGCACCGGTCTGCGATTAACAGCAAGTAGCCTTCTAAATGCATCAAGATAAATATGCTACGGCACTCAAACATAGCAAAAAATTACATGGTAGGGATCCACTCGTGATGCTTGACAAAAGATGAACACTGAGTTACGGTTAATTAACTCATTAACAGGTTCAAACAAGCATGGCAAAAGTGCAAAAGATTACAGGTTTCAGACTTAATGAAATTAACACCAAGTCAGGAATTTATCATCAGGAAGCAATGTTTAAAGTATGAAAACTACATGCTACACGAACATATCATGGCAAAGCAAGGCATGACATGAAGCTACTCAAAGCATACAACAAAAGTCCCTTAGTGACCATGAGCCAAAAGGGGTCAGAAAATACAATTGCAAGCATGTGAACATAGGAAAAACATAAACAGATTCAGACTTACTGAAAAACGGGAGCATGGCAAAACAGATATCAAGTAGGCATGTTTATGAGCTCGATGCACTCACTACGAGGCATTGCATGAAAACCTAAGCATACACCCAGCAAGAAGACATGGCATAGCAGCTAGGCATGGCAAGAACATCATAGCTTGCACGGATCAACAACAACAAGCTTGGCAAAATTGCTGAACAAGTTAACCATCTGCCAGGAACATTTTATAGCAAAAGTAGAGCTTGATTGAGTCAAGCTAGGGTTCTCCATAATTACAAAGACATGGATGGATAGAGCACAACATTATCTACAAAACATCCTTACTGATCATGCTCAAAAGAGGCACGGATCACTCGGAAACAACATGAACATATGTCATAAAGATAAAGACAGGACAAAGACTTGCTGAAATTCTAAGTCCCTGAAATCAGCAACATTGAGTAAGCTACTTTGCATGCTTGTGCTAGTTACCACAATGATCAAAAAAATACATGGCATACACCCCTGTAAAGATGGCATGACATACTTCAAAACTCATGTAGAGCTCCGGATCATAGCATGCACACATTAATCATGGCAAAAATGACAAAATTGCATTTGGTGAAACAGATCTGAAACTATCATCACATAGCCCTCTTCCAACATCATTTCGAGCATTAATATGAGCTCAAATGAAAATGATGCAATGAGATGAAATGTAGAACTCTTCGAGACGAACATTTTGATATGCTACACGCACGAATCGGAGCTACGGATGCAGAGTTATGGCATGTGGAAGGATGCAAAAAAATAACTAGGAGGGAGGCAAAAGTCAACCGGATCCAGATCGGATCGAGGGTTTGGGCACTGTAGCAGCACGAGTCTCGAGGTTCGCCGGAACCCTCGAGGTCGTCGGAGTTCGAGGTCGAGGCGGTCGGAGCACGCTGCAGGGAGGCGAGGAGGTCGGCGGAGAGGGCCGGACGCCGGACGGCGAGCCGCGACGAGCTTCTCCGGTGCGGGAGGATCGAGGAGGCGGCGGCCGGAGCGCTGGAGGGCGTCGGGGCAGCAAAGCGCACCGGCGCTGATGGCGTGCGGCAGCGCACGGAGGGAGCGGCGCCGGACGGAGAGAAGACGCGGGCGCGGGCCGTGCTCCGCTTCGTGCCGGGGAGGGCCCGCTGCGGGTTTGCGGGCCGGCGGCGGGGATATGCGGCCGAGCCAGTGGGGGCGTGCCAGGTGGCGGCGGCGGTGGAAACGGACACGCCCGATCTGCTCCGGACGTGTCCGGCGGCGCGGAGAGCGGAATTTTTTTAGGGTTTGGGGGGAGGAGATCCGGGATTTAGAAATGGGGGGTCTTTATATAGAGGTAGAGGTAGAGGGAGCTAGGAGGCTCCAAATTGAGCACGGTTTGCAGCCACGCGATCGCGATCAATGGCCTAGGTGATGGAGAGGGTTTAGGTGGGTTTTGGGCCACTTTGGAGGGGTGTTTGGCTGCAACACACACGAGGCCTCTTCGGTCCCTCGGTTAAGCGTTGGAGTATCAAACGAAGTCCAAATGGCACGAAACTTGACAGGTGGTCTACCGGTAGTAAACCAAGGCCGCATGACAAGTCTCGGTCCAATCCAAAAACGTTTAACACCCGCACACGAAAAGAGGTAGAAAGGGAAACCGGAGGACATATGAGCGCCGGAATGCAAAACGGACAACGGGGAAAAAGCTCTGATGCATGAGACGAACACATATTAAAATGCAATGCACATGATGACATGATATGAGATGCATGACAAAGACAAAAACACACGGAGACAAAAACCCGACAATGAGGAAATATAATAACTTAATGCCGGAAAAGGCAAGAGTTGGAATACATATAAGGTAAATTACATCCGGGATGTTACAACACTCCACCACTACGAAAGGATCTCGTCCCGAGATCTAGGACTGGAAAAACTCGGGGTACTTAGAACGGAGGTGATCCTCGCGTTCCCAGGTGGCTTCACGGTCAGAATGATGTGACCACTTGACTTTGAGGAATTTGATAGACTTGTTGCGAGTCTTTTGCTCAGTTTCTTCGAGAATAGCAACGGGGTGCTCACGATAAGACAGGTCTTCTTGGAGATCAATGTCTTCGAAGTTGATGGTGTGGACAGGAGTCTTGAAGCACTTACGGAGTTGAGACACGTGAAACAAGTCATGCACATTTGCAATGTTGGAGGGAAGCTCAAGTTGATAGGCGAGATCGCCTCTTTTGCTGATGATCTTGAAAGGACCCACGTATCTAGGGGCAAGCTTCCCTTTGATACCGAAGCAACGAGTAACTTTCATTGGAGAGAAGCGGAGGTAGACATGGTCTCCGATCTCGAAAGCCAAGTCACGATGCTTGCTATCATAGTAACTCTTCTGGGGCGATTGCGCGGCTTTGAGATTATCACGAATGACTTTGCACATTTCTTCTACCTCTGTGATCAAGTCATTGCCGAGAAGTTGACGTTCACCAGTCTCTGACCAGTTAAGAGGAGTACGACACTTCCTGCCATAGAGAATCTCGAATGGGGCCTTGCCCGAACTCGCTTGGAAGCTCTTGTTGTAGGAGAACTCGGCATATGGAAGACAATCTTCCCACTTCATACCGAAAGAGATGACGCAAGCCTGAGCATATCTTCAAGAATTTGATTTACTCGCTCGACTTGGCCACTGGTTTGAGGATGAAAAGTTGTGCTGAAGCGAATGTTGGTGCCCATGGACTTCTAAAAAGAATCTCAGAACTTAGAAGTGAGGATGATGCCATGATCTGAAGATATCAACTGCGGAATGCCGTGCAGAGAGATAATCCTGGAGGTATATAGCTCTGCCAACTGAGCTGCTGTGATAGATTCTTTGATAGGAAGGAAATGAGCCACTTTAGTGAGTTTGTCGATGACAACGAAGACAACATCATTGCCATGCTTGGACTTTGGAAATCCAGTCACGAAGTCCATCTCAATATGGTCAAACTTCCATTCTGGAATGGCAAGAGGTTGGAGGAGACCAGCTGGTCATTGGTGTTCTGACTTCACTCTTCTGCAGACATCACATTCATTCACGAACTAAGCAATCTCGCGCTTCATTCGAGTCCACCAATACGATTGCTTGAGGTCCTGGTACATCTTTGTACTTCCAGGGTGGATGGAGAGGAGTGAATTGTGAGCCTCATTCATAATGACTTTGTGAAGGTCACCTTTAGGCAGACCAATACGATCCTCGAAGAATAGAGTATCCTTGTCATCAAGACGATAGCACTTGTACCTGGGTTGACTCTTGGCAATCCCAATCTTGACCTTCTTCACCATAGCATCAAGAAGTTGAGCCTCGCGAATCTGATCTTCCAAAGTAGGAGAGACTTGGAGGTTGGCAAGGAAACCTTGAGGAACAACTTGAAGATTGAGTTTGCGGAAAGCTTCACAAAGCTCGGGTTGGTAAGGCTTGATAATCAAACTGTTGCAGTAAGCCCTCCTGCTCAATGCGTCAGCAATAACATTGGCCTTGCCTGGAGTATATTCGATACTCGGATTATACTCTTGAATCATCTCGACCCAACGAGTCTGCCTGAGGTTGAGATTAGGCTGAGTGAAGATGTACTTGAGACTCTTGTGATCGGTGAAGATGTCCACTTTTCGTCCCAATAAGAGATGTATCCAAGTTAAGAGAGCATGGACAACTGCCACTAACTCGAGGTCATGAGTGGGGTAGTTCTTTTCATTGAGCTTCAACTGGCGAGAGGTATAAGCCACAACTTTCTTCTCTTGCATCAACACTGCACCAAGACCTTGAAGGGAAGCATCACAGAAGACCTCGAACAGTTTGGATTTATCAGGAGGAGTCAGAACTGGAGCAGTGACTAACTTCTCTTTCAGGGTGTTGAAAGCGATGTCACATTCAGGAGACCAAACATACTTGACGTGCTTCTGGAGAAGGTTGGAAAGACGCTTCGTGATCTTTGAAAAGTTCTCAACGAACCTTCTATAATAGCTTGTGAGCCCAAGGAAGCTGCGGAATTACTTCACATTCTGAGGTGGTTCCCAATTCACAATTGCAGACACCTTCTCAGGATTCACCACTATGCCCTTGGCAGAAATGATATGCCCAAGGTAGAGAACCTCATCGAGCCAAAACTCGCACTTTGAAAACTTCGCATAGAACTGATGTTCTCTGAGCTTATCCAGCACCAATCTCAAATGCTTGGCATGATCCTCCTTGTTCTTGGAAAAGACCGAAATGTCATCGAGGTAGACCAAGACGAAGTCATTTGTGTAGGCGTTGAAGATGAAGTTCATCATGCGAGAGAATGTTGGAGGAGCGTTGACAAGGCCGAAAGACATGACAGTGTATTCATAAGAACCATAGCTTGTTCTGAATGCTGTCTTGGGGATATCTTCTTCACGAATGCGAATCTGATGATAGCCCATACGGAGATCAAGCTTGGAGAATACTTGAGCACCTTTGAGTTGTTTGAAAAGCTCATTGATGTTGGGAAGTGGGTACTTGTTCTTTATGGTCTTCTTGTTCAATTGACGGTAGTCAACACAAAGTCGGTCCGTTCCACCCTTCTTATTCACAAAAAGAACTCCACAACCCCACGGAGAAGAACTAGGTCGGATGAAACCCATACGCTCTTGTTCATCGAGTTTCTTCTTCAGCTCTTTCAACTCTTCAGGTCCAAGCTTGTAAGGACGTTTGCAAACAGGTTCCGTGCCAGGCTCAAGATCCATGACGAATTCAACTGGCCAGTGCGGAGGCATTCCTGGAAGCTCTTCTAGAAAGACGTCTTGATATTCGTAAACGACTGGAATTTGAGAGATGGCATCCAGCTCGCCCTTTTCATTGAGAGAAAACAGACGGATGGCATTATCACGAGTGGCAAAGACGATTACATCCTCAGACGAATGTGTCAATTGAATCTGTCTGGCCGCACAATCTGGCTGAGCCTTGTGCTTAGAAAGCCAGTCCATTCCAAGAATAAGATCGATATCCGAGTTACCAAGGACCATTGGAGAAGCCAGAAACTTGAAATCACCCATCATGATAGAAATATTCAGAACCATCATACTAGAACTCAGGCGCTTAGCCGGAGAAACAACTTGCAATGCTTTAGGTAATGCCTTAGTGCCAAAATTATGCTCCGATGCAAATGGGAATGACATGAAAGAATGTGATGCACCAGAGTCAAAAAGAACTTTTGCTGGAATATCGTTAATAGGAAGGTTACCCATGATGACATCTGACGAGTCCTCTGCCTGAGTTGCATTCATCATGTTGACCCTGGCGTGCTTGGGGTTATGCTTGACCACTGCGGTACTGGCAGATCTCATAGGAGGAGGAGGAAGACGCCTCTGATTGAAGCATTTGTTGCCATAGTAACCCTTCTGCTGACACTTGTTGCACGTGACCTCCGAGAGCGGACGGTGATGCAGAGCACTTGATCTTGGAGCATGAGACGAAGTCTTGTTCTGAAAGCCAGGGTTGGGTGGGTGGGAAGATCCATTGCCACCTTTGCTCTTCTGCTGATAAGGCTGGCGGAACGGAGGAGGAGGCAGCCAATACTTTTGCTGCTTAGAAACCACTTGAGTTGAAGAAGAAGAAGTCACATCTCTGACTCGCTTCTTGGAAGCGTCGCACTTCAGTTGGGCAGCCTCTTGTTTCATTGCCATGTTGTAAAACTCATCGTACTTCTTGGGCTCAAAAAGGACGAGAGCTAGTTGGAGTTCTTCTTTGAGGCCACCTCTGAACTGATATATCATGCTCTTCTCGTCAGGAACATCTTGCTTAGCGAAACGAGCTAGCTTCTGAAACATGATGTTGTACTGGTAAACAGACAAAGTGCCTTGCTTCAGGTTGCGGAATTCCTCACGCTTGCTCTCAACAACACTCTAAGGAATGTGGTGAGCTTTGAAGTCTTGACAGAATTCATCCCAGGTAATCACACGGCCTCCTCTGGAATCTTTGTACTGCTGAAACCATTCTGCAGCTTGGTCTTTGAGTTGGAATGAGGCAAACTTGACAAAGTCCTCAGGCTTGACGTTGCTGCACTCAAAATGCTTGCAGATATCCACGAGCCAATCATCAGCATCTGTTGTCTCAACACAATTGCTGAAGGTCTTTGGCTGATTAGCGAGGAACTGGTTTAGTGTAGCAAACTGATTCTGATTGTTGCCATGGCCTTGACTCCCTTGGTTGCGTTCTTGCAAGAGTTGCATGATCAGCTGCGTGTTTGCATTGGTAGCGGCCATCACAGCTTGCCATGCCTTCGGAGGTGGAGGTGGTGGTGGCGGATCAGGATTCGGAGTCGTGCACGTTGGAGGAGCCATCCTGAAGAGGGTGACATCCATTAGCATCTTGACAGACAAGTATTTAAGCTGAATCAAACGGATTGAAATTGCAACATATAGTCTTGACATCCGAACAAAATGAATGAATGCATTCCAATTGAAATGGTCACACTTCCATAAATTCAGAAGCCACTTAGATAGAGGTAGAAGAATATAACAACAAGGTACGGACATGAACAAATACTTGGTGAGGATTCCCCAATCACAAACCAAATATCTGCGGAAGAATTACTAGAGCTACAAGAATTCCCACCTATGAAACTCCCGAACCTTTCCGGTTATGCAATCAGGTGTTGGGGATACAGGGGAAGCATAATATCTCACCCAAAGCTAGCAAATCCTACATCCAGCTCTATCCATCCTTCAACACATAACCAAGAAACCTTCAGAAATCATTTACCTCAACCTTCGAAAAGCATCCGTTATACAAGTTATGGCAATACTCCCGAACTCCCGCCCCAGTACTAGGTGGCGTCGAGGTTATCTCACCAACAACTATATAAAAGAGATTTTTGATGTCGGTGAAACTCAGGTATTCCAGAACTGCAACGATAAAATTGTGACGACAACACCTCGGAGCTCAACTGCCTGGGACACTGCCACAACCCCTAAATGTCAGGAGGCACCAAGAACAATGTTCTCGTCACAAAACCATCGGAACGATTCCAAGATACCCGCATGATCCTAAATTTTTTTTAGTGAAATTTGAGAAGAGAAGAGTCAAAACTCTACGTCAGGATGCCACACCAGAGCGATGAAGGGACTGAGGAGTAAAAAGAAGTCCTACTCTCCGATATATATAATTCCTAAATGACTCAAAACATTTTTCTAGACTCAACAACGCCAACGATTCGATCAAGCAGAGGGCTCCTAAGGTCGGGGAAGGCTGTAATACCAACTTGTAACGCCCTCGATGCGGCTATTTCTCCCACGTGTCGAAGCACGACTTAGAGGCATAACTGCATTTAAAGCAATGTAGCAAGTGAGGTAATCTTCACAACAACCCATGTAAATAAATAAAGGGGAAAGGTACATAGTTGGCTTACACTCGCCACATCACACAAATACATAAATAAGTCATTACATTCATCCAATACACTCAAGGTCCGACTACGGAACCAAAATAAAGATCAACCCCCAAATGCGACAAAGTCCCCGATCGCCCCAACTGGGCACCACTACTGATCATCTGGGAAGGACACGTAGTAACGTCCTGAGTCCTCATCAAACTCCCACTTGAGCTCTGTCGAATCACTTGGAATGACATCATCGGTCCATGCATCTGGTTTTGGAAGGAATCTGTGAGTCACGGGGACTCAACAATCTCACACCCTCGCGATCAAGACTATTTAAGCTTATAGGCAGGGTAAAGGTATGATGTGGAACTGCAGCAAGCGACTAGCATATATGGTGGCTAACATACGCAAAAGAGAGCGAGAAGAGAAAGCAAAGGCACAGTCGATGAACTATGATCAAGAAGTGATCCTAGAACAACCTACGTCAAACATTACTCCAACACCGTGTTCAATTCCCGGACTCCGCCGAGAAGAGACCATCACGGTAACACACTTAGTTGATTCATTTTAATTAAGTTAAGTTCAAGTCTTCTACAACCGGACATTAACAAATTCCCATCTGCCCATAACCGCGGGCACGGATTTCGAAAGATCAAATCCCTACAGGGGAGTCCCAATTAGCCCATCACAAGCTCTCACGGTCAACGAAGGATATTCCTTCTCCCAAGACAATCCGATTAGAATCGGCATCCCCGTTACAAGACACCTCGACAATGGTAAAACAAGTCCAGCAACACCGCCCGAATGTGACGACAAATCCCGATAGGAGCTGCACATATCTCATTCTCAGGGCACACTCAGATGAGACTAGCTACGAGTAAAACCAACCCTCAAGTTTCCCCGAGGTGGCCCCGCAGACATCTCAGTTTGGACCAACACTTAGAGGAGCACTGACCCGGGGGGGGGGGGTTTAAATAAGATGACCCTTGGGCTCTGGAAACCCAAGGGAAAAAGAGGCTAGGTGGCGAATGGTAAAACCAAGGTTGGGTATTGCTGGAGGAGTTTTATTCAAGGCGAAATGTCAAGGGGTTCCCATTATAACCCAACCGTGTAAGGAACGCAAAATCCGGGAACATAACACCGATATGACAGAAACTAGGGCGGCAAGAGTGGAACTAAACACCAGGCATAAGGCCGAGCCTTCCATGCTATACCAAGTATATAGGTGCATTAAAATAGACAAGATATAAAAATGATATCCCAACGATAAACATGTTCCAACAAGGATCAAACTCCAATCTTCACCTTCAAATAGCAACGCTATAAGAGGGGCTGAGCAAAGTGGTAACATAGCCAAACAACGGTTTGCTAGGACATGGTGGGTCAGAGGTTTGACATGGCAACATGGGAGGCATGATAACCATGTGGAAGGTATCGTAGCATAGGCATAGCAAAAGAGCGAGCATCTAGCAAGCAAAGATAGAAGTGATTTCGAGGGTATGGTCATCTTGCCTGCAAAGTTCTCAGAGTCTCCTTGATCCTCGTAAGCGTACTCAACGGGCTCCTCGATCACGTACTCGTCTCCCGGCTCTACCCAAACAAGAACAACAAGCAAAAAGGAACACAATCAACCACGTGCAATGCTCAAGCAACATGATGCAAACATGGTATGATATGTGGGATGCGATATGTGATACATATGCATGATTTGCAAAGGAATGATTGGACCTGGCCTCAACATGGAAATCCAAGAGTATCACTGGAAAGAGGATTTGATTTCGGTTGAAATTGATATAAAGATCACCGGAATCGGATGCACGGTTTGGAAATGGCAAGCAAAACAAATATGTCACCGGTCTGCGATTAACAGCAAGTAGCCTTCTAAATGCATCAAGATAAATATGCTACGGCACTCAAACATAGAAAAAAATTACATGGCAGGGATCCACTCATGATGCTTGACAAAAGATGAACACTGAGCTACGGTTAATTAACTCATTAACAGGTTCAAGCAAGCATGGCAAAAGTGCAAAAGATTACAGGTTTCAGACTTAATGAAATTAACAGCAAGTCAGGAATTTATCATCAGGAAGCAATGTTTAAAGTATGAAAACTACATGCTACACGAACATATCATGGCAAAGCAAGGCATGGCATGAAGCTACTCAAAGCATACAACAAAAGTCCCTTAGTGACCATGAGCCAAAAGGGGTCAGAAAATACAATTGCAAGCATGTGAACATAGGAAAAACATAAACAGATTCAGACTTAGTGAAAGACTTGAGCATGGCAAAATAGATATCAAGTAGGCATGTTTACAAGCTCGATGCACTCACTACGAGGCATTGCATAAAAACCTAAGCATACACCCAGCAAGAAGACATGGCATAGAAGCTAGGCATGGCAAGAACAACATCATAGCATGCACGGATCAACAACAACAAGCTTGGCAAAATTGCTAAACAAGTTAACCATCTGACAGGAACATTTTATAGCAAAAGTAGAGCTTGATCGAGTCAAGCTATGGTGCTCCATAACTACAAACAAAGACATGGATGGATAGAGCACAACATTATCTACAAAACATCCTTACTGACCATACTCAAAAGAGGCACAGATCACTCAGAAACAACATGAACATATGTCATAAAGATAAAGACAGGACAAAGACTTGGTGAAATTCTAAGTCCCTGAAATCAGCAACATTGAGTAAGCTACTTTGCATGCTTGTGCTAGTCACCACAAAGATCAAAAAATACATGTCATACACCCCTGTAAAGATGGCATGACATACTTCAAAAGTCATGTAGAGCTCTGGATCATAACATGCACACATTAATCATGGCAAAAATGACAAAAGTGCATTTGGTGAAACAGATCTGAAACTATCATCACATAGCCCTCTTCCAACAGCATTTCGGGCATCAATATGAGCTCAAATGAAAATGATGCAATGAGATGAAATGTATAACTCTTCAAGACGAACATTTTGATATGCTACATGCACGAATCGGAGCTACAGATGTAGAGTTATGGTATGTGGAAGAATGCAAAAAAATAACTAGGAGGGAGGCAAAAGTCAACCGGATCCATATCGGATCTAGGGTTTGGGCACTGTAGCAGCACGAGTCTCGAGGTTCACCGGAACCCTCAAGGTCGTCGGAGTTCGAGGTCGAGGCGGCCGGAGCGCGCTGCGGGGAGGCGAGGAGGTCGGCGGAGAGGGCCGGACGGCGGAGGGCAAGCCGCGGCGAGCTTCTCCGGCGTGGGCGGATCGAGGAGGCGGTGGCCGGAGCGCTGGAGGGCATCGGGGCGGCGAAGCGCGCCGGCGGTGATGGCGTGCGGTGGCACGGCGGAGGGAGCGGCGCTGGACGGAGAGAAGATGCGGGCGCGGGCGGTGCTCCGCTTCGGGCCGGGGAGGGCCCGCGGAGGGTTTGCGGGCCGACGGTGGGGAGATGCGGCCGGGCCAGTGGGGCGTGCCACGTGGCGGTGGCGGTGGAAACGGACACGTTCGATCTGCTCCGGACGTGTCCGGCGGCGCGGAGAGTGGAATTTTTTTAGGGTTTGGGGGAAGGAGATCCGGGATTTAGAAATGGGGGGTCTTTATATAGTGGTAGAGGGAGCTAGGAGGCTTCAAATTGAGCACGGTTTGCGGCCACGCGATCGTGAACGAACTGCCTAGGTGATGGAGAGGGTTTAGGTGGGTTTTGGGCCACTTTGGAGGGGTGTTGGCTGTAACACACACGAGGCCTTTTTGGTCCCTTGGTTAACCGTTGGAGTATCAAACGAAGTCCAAATGGCACGAAACTTGACAGACGGTCTACCGGTAGTAAACCAAGGCCGCATGACAAGTCTCTGTCCAATCCGAAAACGTTTAACACCCGCACACAAAAAGAGGTAGAAAGGGACACCGGAGGACATAGGAGCGCCGAAATGCAAAACGGACAACAGGGAAAAAGTTCGGATGCATGAGACGAACACGTATGCAAATGCAATGCACATGATGACATGATATGAGATGCATGACAAAGACAAAAACACACGAAGACAAAAACCCAACAACGAGGAAATATAATAACTTAGTGCCGGAATAGGCAAGAGTTGGAATACATATAAGGTAAATTACATCCGGGGTGTAACAGAGTAGTCCCTCCTTTCCAGTTTACAGGGTGAGCAAGTATAATAGTGGGCTAATAGCCTGCTTACATGACAATTTTGTCTCATGCAAGAGCCTGGCTATATGCATGCTCCAAGGCTCCGCACCAAGCCCCACCCCTAGACAAGGACTGCCACGCAAGCGTTCAGAACTGCCACATTCGGGTTGTGCTTGGCTCTTCGCCTCTTCGAGAAGACGAACAATGATGTTACTACTTCTACAGTATCGAATCAACTATTGCATGTCCGTCCATAGCGTGCGGGAGGGATAGCTTGTTGTAGTAGGCAAAAGCCTGTCCTCGTTTGCAAGCCACCACGCGCATGGGCGAGGGAGAGGGTGTGTAGTAGTAAAATCAAGCTTCTCCTTGTTGTACGAGTTGACGCGTGACATCATAGCACTAGCCCCACATGCTTGCCTCTAAAAACTTGGCTAATAGACCCACAATGTACAATATATTTGAAGCAACCTCTAACATTTACTCCACCACAAATTAATATATATATTCCTGTCTTGAACAGATGAGCGTGCAAACTACAATCACCAGGATGACAGGTAGGGACAAAAGATTATTTTAATCAAAAAGTGCTTCAATACGGCCTCATAGCATGGATCCAACTCCAATGATTTTAAGCTTAGAGACACGGTACATGCTATCCTAGACTATGTCACTATACTACCTCCCCTACACATGAAATACCACACGAGCGTCCGGGTTGCACTTGGCTCTTCGCCTCTTCGGGAACTCGAACAATGATGGTACTACTGCAATGGATTACTACTGGTATGCTTTTGGCCATCTGACACCGAATGAACTGCTGCATGTCCACCACGTGCGGGAGGAAGAGCATGTAGCGAAAGATTCTCCTAGTCCTGCGAGCTACCATGCTCATGGGCGAGGGAGAGGGCATTGTAATCAAACTTCTCCTTATCTTGCATCTTACATTCTTAAGAAGTTGATCCCCACTACTTTCTATTCTCTCAACATGCAGCCCATCCACATCATCATGTAGCCACCTCAGCAAATTCCACCCACGTAACTTCATTTCTTCATTATTTTTCTTATCCATGTTTACTGCCTGTGTCGCTTCCTTCGTTTAGTTACCATCTAGGCAACCGAACAGGCGCTGCTGCTCCGTTAAGTTAATCCCTGGACGGCTAGACCTCTCCCATTCGATCTATAAAGATTGGCCTAATGGCACTACCAAACGGGAATCAAGATCCCCTTCGTAGTTGTACTCCTCTTCCGTCTGCCCACCTCCTCCACCCTAAAATTGAAGTGTGCAATTTCAGATGTTGTTTGTGCGGATGGTGGCGCCTACCTTTATCTCTTGGTCTGGCTGCAGGTCATGTACAATCCATGGTGTAGATGGTGTGGGCTTACTCCATGAATGGCGGGACATGATCATGCCTAGCTGTTGATATTTTCTAGTGGGGCCGATCAAGCAAGGAAAAGGATTTGATCTTATCAATGGAAGATCGAGTTGAGGTAAGTCACTCCATGAATGGTGGGTAATGAGGATTAAGCCAGGCTATTAATATATTTTGGTGGGTCAGATTGAGCAAAGAAGCATAGGATTTGATCTTAGCAAAGGAGCATCAAGATGAGGTAGGTAAGTTATATGTCACGAACAAGGCCACAGTTCACCAATTAATCACTTTACAAGTACATGATAAAAGGGATCTCAGCGTCACGACCAGCAAGGAATTGCTAAGTGCATGAGCTTGCGAGGAGGAGGAAGAGAAGAGTTCCCGATGGGGATTCTGCATTTTCTGTTCGTGCCAAAACTAGATCCCCTCTCCGGACGGATCCGACGCTCACAAGCAGGTGTTGCTGTCAGTTTAGCATCTGAAGCTGACTTTTGGGCCTCCTATTTAACAACAACCTTAGCCTCCTATGAATCCTATGTCCATTCACCCTGAGTGCCTTCTTCTGGTGTGACATCGTGACAATATACCTATGCCAGGGTTGGTGTTTATGAGCTTGATAGCCCTTCTCTTGACACTGGATCAGATGCCCATCCGCCGCACTGATCCCCGCCCGGTTGGTTTGTTTGAATTCTTTTTCCTTCAGTTCTTTGTTTGTTGTCTGGCTAGACAGTGTTTTAATTGTTTGGACAAGTGAGTAGAGTGGAAATCCATGAAATGTAATGCTGGCTACCCCAACACCATCTGTTCATCCGACCTTGATGTTGATGGCCGATTGAAAATGATCAACACGTGTGTACATGGACACACATGGAAGAATGGATGTATATATCTGTTCAGTATCGTACAACAGAGAGAGATTGAGCTGCACAACTTTTCTGTACTGACTGTTGATAGGAAGAAGTAGTGGGTTACATGGGCCTGGCCTTAACGACTCTGACTCTGGACTATAACTTATAAAAGATTGTACACATGGTGTGCCTTTGTCTCAGATTCATTTCATTTTTTATCTACGGGTTCTACCAAATTAGTTCACACATCTAATTTTCTTACCATATTTAGTTACATTCTACAATTCAAACTATTTAACTAGGAGGGTAAAAGGCTATTACATCTTTTGGCACCAGCAAAATAGAAAAATCCTTTTTTTGTTCATATTTATCTATTCTACTTTTTGTTCACGTTACTTTCTCTTATTACAGAGGCCTTATGTTATCAACTCATCCAAATGTTTCACATGCAGCTCACATATACAAGATGCAGTGTTCTTATTTATTTGAGAATTTCCTTATGAGACAACCTCACATGCTACATCGTCAACCATGCATGCAGCTTCTGACAAACTACACTACGACTTCTACCTAAAATTAGTAATTATGTTGCCTAAATTCAGTACTTGTTATCAATAGAGTGATCATCTTCGTTTGTAATCAAGAAAACTATCATTAATACTCTTGCAACTGTGCCCATACCAAACCATTAACATATTACTCCTATCTATAGGCCAATTAGTTTGATATATAACTTTTCTATTTGTCACATTGTTTGGGACTATGAATACATCTGCATTGCTACTAAATTTTCACAGCAACGCATGGGGTATCATCTAGTTGTACGAGTTGACATGACACATCAAAGCAGTGCACCCGATGTATTTCAATAATTTGCGTTTACCGATGCATTAATTACAATGCATGCATGCATGCCGTGACTTTCCTTTTGATACTTGATGTGTTGATTTAATGCACCTTGAAGTAGTATGAATATGTGACTGTAAAACTTTGTAATGCCTCGGCCCTAAAGCGAGAGATGGTTGTGCATGAGGAGGGCGAGATCATGCATGAGGAGGGCGAGATCATGCCGATGGAACAGGACCCAACGATGGATCTCTCTACGGTCTCTATGGACCTCACCTTGCTCCACTGCCCGTTGATGCATCCATTTTGCATCATGTTTACCTACTGTTATTCATAATGTTTTATGCATAATAATGCTTTTTGAAGTAATTCTAATGCCTTTTTCTCATAATATGCAAGGTTCACACAAAGAGGGAGAATTCCGACAGCTGGAAATCTAGACCTGAAAAAGCTACGTCAGGCCACCTATTCTGCACAAGTCCAAATGAGCTAAAACTTCACGAGGACTTTTTATGGAATAAATAAGAAATACTGGAGCCAATAACCACCGGAGGAGGCCACCTGGTGAGCACAAGACACCAGGGCGCACCTGGCCCCCCAGGCGTGCCCTGGTGAGTTGTGCTCAGCCCAGCCCACCTCCGGTTCCCATCTTCTGGTATATAAGTCATTTTGACCAAGAAAAAAATAAGGGGAGGACTTTTGGGACGAAGCGCTGCCATCTCGAGGTGGAAGTTGGACAAGAGCACTTTTGCCCTCCGACGGAGCAATTCCATCGAGGGAACTTCCCTCCCGGAGGGGGAAATCATTGTCACCATCATCACCAGCAACTCTCCCATCTTGGGGAGGGCAATCTCCATCAACATCTTCAACAAAACCATCTCCTCTCAAACCCTAGTTCATCTCTTGTGTTCAATCTGTTGGGGAATGTAGCATGAAATTTCAAAAAAATTCCTACGATCATGCAAGATCTATCTATGCATAGCAACGAGAGGGGGAGAGTGTGTCCATGTACCCTCGTGGAACGAAAGCGGAAGCATTAGGTTAACATGGTTGATGTAGTCAAACGTCTTGATGATCCAACCGATCTAGTACCGAACGTACGGCACCTCCGAGTTCAACACACGTTCAGCTCGATGACGTTCCTCAAACTCTTGATCCAGCAGAGGGTCGAGGGAGAGTTTCGTCAGCGCAACGGTGTGCTGACGGTGATGGTGATGTGATCTATGCAGGGCTTCGTCTAAGCACTATGACGCTATGACCGGAGGAGTAAATTGTGGAGGGGGCACCACACACGGCTAAGAGAACAACTATCATGCTTTGGGGTGCCCCTGCCCCCGTATATAAAGGAGGAGGGGAGGAGGCGGCCGGCCTAGAGGGGCGCGCCATGGAGGAGTCCTACTAGGACTCTCAGTCCTAGTAGGATTCCCTTTCCTTTTCTGGAGTGGGAAAGGGGGAAAGGGAGAGGGAGTAGGAGAGGGGAAGGGGGCGCCGCCCCCTCCCCTAGTCCAATTCAGACTCCCATGGGGGGGCACCCCTTGTGGGCTGTCCCCTCTCTCTCCCGTGGCCCATGA
>NC_057809.1:446968803-446992382 GCF_018294505.1 Triticum aestivum | reverse complement strand
TTCAAGACTCCTCATCATGTCCGTGATCTCATCCGGGACTCCGAACAAACTTCGGTCACCAAAACACATAACTCATAAATACAAATCGTCATCAAACATTAAGCGTGCGGACCCTACGAGTTCAAGAACTATGTAGACATGAGCGAGACACATCTCCGGTCAATAACCAATAGCGGAACCTGGATGCTCATATTGGTTCCTATATATTCTATGAAGATCTTTATCGGTCAAACCGCAATAACAACATACGTTATTCCCTTTGTCATCGGTATGTTACTTGCCCGAGATCCGATCGTCAGTATCCTCATACCTAGTTCAGTATCGTTACCGGTAAGTCTCTTTACTCATTCCGTAATGCATCATCCCGCAACTAACTCATTAGTCATATTGCTTGCAAGGCTTATAGTGATGTGCATTACCGAGAGGGCCCCGAGATACCTCTCCGATACTCGGAGTGACAAATCCTAATCTTGATCTATGCCAACCCAACAAACACCTTTAGAGACATATGTAGAGCATCTTTATAATCACCCAGTTACGTTGTGGCATTTGATAGCACACAAGGTGTTCCTCCGGTATTCCGGAGTTGCATAATCTCATAGTCAGAAGAATATGTATAAGTCATGAAGAAAGCAATAGCAATAAAACTTAACCATCATTATGCTAAGATAACGGATGGGTCTTGTCCATCACATCATTTTCTAATGATGTGATCCCGTTCATCAAATGACAACACATGTCTATGGTCAGGAAACTGTAACCATATTTGATTAATGAGCTAGTCAAGTAGAGGCATACTAGGGACACTCTGTTTTGTCTATGTATTCACACATGTACTAAGTTTCTGGTTAATATAGTTCTAGCATGAATAATAAACTTTTATCATGATATAAGGAAATATAAATAACAACTTTATTATTGCCTCTAGGGCATATTTCCTTCACAATCTTTGTACCGGAACTATAGATTGGTACTAGTGGGTGACTAGTAGTGTTGATTACATCTTGTAGTTGATTACTATATGGTTTATTTGGTGGAAGATTATATGTTCAGATCCAATATGCTATTTAACACCCCTATGATCTTGAGCATGATTATCATTTGTGATTAGTTACTTTTGTTCTTGAAGTCATGGGAGAAATCTTGTTGCAAGTAATCATGTGAACTTGATATGTGTTTGATATTTTGATAGTATGTATGTTGTGCTTCTCTTAGTGGTGTCATGTGAAGGTCGACTACATAACACTTCACCATAATTGGGCCTAAGGGAATACATTGTGGAGTAGTTATTAGATGATGGGTTGGAAGAGTGGCAGAAGCTTAAACCCTAGTTTATGCGCTATTCCATAAGGGAACGATTGGATCCAAAAGTTTAATGCTATGGTTATAATTTATTCTTAATACTTTTCTCGTAGTTATGGATGCTTGCGAGGGGGTTAGTCATAAGTTGGAGGTTTTTTCAAGTAAGAACAGCACCTCAACACCGGTCCACCCACATATCAAGTTATAGAAATAGCGAACACGAATCGAACCAACATGATGAAAGTGACTAGATGAAATTTCCGTGTACCCTCTAGAACGCTTTGCTTATTATAAGAGACCATTTTGACATGTCCTTTGCCACAAAAGGATTGGGCCACCTTGCTGCACTTTTGTTACTGTTATGGTTACTTGCTTGTTACAAATTATCTTGCTATCAAACTACTCACTACTTATAATTTCAGTGCTTGCAGAGAATACCTTGTTGAAAACCACTCGTCATTTCCTTCTGCTCCTTATTGGGTTCGACACTCTTACTTATCGAAAGGACTACGATTGATTCCCTATACTTGTGGGTCATCAAGGCTCTTTTCTGGCGCCATTGCCGGGGAGTGAAGCACTCTTGGTAAGTGGAAATTGGTAAGGAAAAATTGCTACTACGTGCTGAAATTTATTGTCAGTTGTTACTATGGAGAACGATCATTTGAGGGGTTTGTTTGGGGTATCTTCACCTCGACCAGAACCACAATTAGTCACCCCTCAACCCACTACACGTACTAAAAATATTGAATATGAAATACCTTCAGGTATGATAGAACAACTGCTAGCTAATCCTTATGCAGGAGATGGAACCGAACATCCTGATATGCACTGACGGTGTCCTGGACTAGGGGGTACTCACCACGTCGTCTTCGGATCTATTAGATTGGGCCGAGGACCCCCGTGGCCGTATACTCATGGGCCAGTTCGGACGGCTACCGCATACAAGGAAGATTCCACAAGACTTGGTGATCAAGACAAGGACTTCTCCCCACCGGCGTATTCGGCAAGGACTCTTGTTAACCTAGGCCTCCGGTGCATTATATAAACCGAGGCCAGGCTAGTCGATAGATATACAATACATACAACAATCATACCATATGCTAGCTTCTAGGGTTTAGCCTCCTTGATCTCGTGGTAGATCTACCCTTGTACTACCCATATCATCAATATTAATCAAGCAGGAGTAGGGTTTTACCTCCATCGAGAGGGCTCGAACCTAGGTAAAAACTTCGTGTCCCTTGTCTCCTCTTACCATCCGGCCTAGACGCACAGTTCGGGACCCCCTACCCGAGATCCGCCGGTTTTGACACCGACATTGGTGCTTTCATTGAGGGTTCCGCTGTGTGATCGACAAAAGGATCGATGGCTCGCTTGCAGATCAACTGCGACTTCGGCATCTTCGTCACCAGCTCGACTGGTCACCTTGGTTCGACCAAAAATTGCGCCCCGTGTTCGGATCACCATGTCCGGACGAGGGCCTTCATCAAACATCAACTCCGATCTGTATCAAGATCACAGAGGAATCATCTATGGAGCTCGGGGGCTCAACGTCAACATTGCCCTCAAGCGACCGTGCTGTTTTTCTGGACAGCGAACTCGTATCTGCCACCACCACCTCCTCGAGTATCGCTTTGATGATCTCTTTGGTGGAATTGTGCGGAATTGAGTCTACAACAACCCTGGAAAATTTCGTCGAGTTCCGATGGAGGAATCTCTGGCAATCCACGATATACCGGAGCCCTGCCAAATCTGGACGGGAATTTGGATGAGTTTAGGGTGTGGTGTCCAGATTCCAGCTCGGACGTTCTTTGAAAGATCCAACCGTTGATCGACTGCGGAATTCCTATATCTACCACCTCTCAAAATTTTGGCTCGATCCGACCGTCCAAACTCCGGGAACCTTCCGATTAGTGCATCACTTTTCAGATCTGTTTTCTGCGTGAAAACGAATCCGACCCGAGTTCATCTTTTTTATGAACAGGATTTCGGACATCCCTTTTGAAGGAAGTTTTGTATGGGGTATTGTGTTTTGTTCCCGAACACATCCCACTAAATGTAAGATCTTTTGAACATGATCTTCAACATCATGCTGGTGTCAGACCAGCCCGACAATATTACTCCATGGCTGCCGACCTGCGCTAGACACGGCGTCACTTTGTTGAGCCGAGCTCAACTTCTTCGGATCATCATCTCGGCAAGCCAAACAAGAGCCCGGCATCGCGAAGGATAAATCATCACCAACATCACCGCCCCACGGATTACACGGAGCGGGCATACCGGCATCGCCGCACGGTCGCTTCATCAAGCCGGCATCGACCACGTCACGACCTGCATCGACAGGGCCGCACTATTGCTTCTTCAAGCTGGTGTCCATCACGCCGACCTACTTCGACTCATCGGCTGACATCGAGGCTTCGACATCTCGGCTGGACCGAGGGCTTCGCCATCTCTTCATCAACCTACTCCAGACACTTCGGCGTCACTAGCCGACCATCTCCGTCACGTTAGCTGGGCAGAGGGCTTTGCCTCGGCGAGTCAACCTTTACCAGCATTTCCATGCCGTCGTTTTATCGCCCATCAGGCAATGGGTGTGCGGAGCGGGTCCCAATTTTAGGAATCACCTTCCTTCGGATTGCTACAACAAATAAACCAGGTGCTATTAATCCCAGTATTTTTTGCTTGTTTGGGTTCATTTTTCCCAAGGAATTATTACTCTGCTTTGTCCGTCATATGTACACAGGTCTATCAAATGGTGGCTGCATTAACGACAGTCGCATGGTGGTTCGGTCAGTTTCCGTACATAGTCCGGCGAACGCCGCACTCGGAGCTTGGACCGACCCGCGAATTCAGGCTTTGCCACGCCTTTACCGCATCACGCCGACGCCCTGCATCGACTTGACTTCGGCGCCAGGCCATATTTCTTTTATTACTCACTTTGCATAAATTATTTATTATGCAACGATTTTTTTTAATTATCATTATTACTATTATCTTCGGTTTGCACTATTTTTTGTGCGTAGGAAAATGATCTGGGGACTTCGACGTCACTCTGCCGGTCTGCATTGATCGTGCTATGTCACCACTTCGGTGTGTCAAGCTCTCCGCTCCGCCACCTCGGGATCGGCTTGAGGGATGGAACCTTGCCCCGCATCAAGCTCGGACCGCGTCATCAATACCGAACACATTAACCAGCTAAGTCGCTTTCATGCTCAAAGCTTTAATTTCTAACTTGCGTTCGGTTCGACCAAGCATTATACTTTTTTTTGAAAAAAGTTGCTTCTAAAAAATTTCCTTGTCCAAACTTTGTTTGTGACGCATAAATTCAAATACCCCGTTTACTTGGAGGCTTCCTTTATGAAGATTTTCCTGTTGCATATGATTATACTTGTACGGCTTCGTTCCTTGTTCGTGTATTACGCCATAATATGCACCACATTGACTTAAGCGATTTGCAAGCTGGGTTGCCTCGCTCCTGTGTTTACCCCTACATTCCTGATTGTTCGGCTAGGGAGTAAAGGGAGCACCTCTGCGATTGTCACGATCGGGTCACCCGAGCCGGACCTCAGACTGGGTGAAGCCGAAAGCTAGCGCTCTTATAGTTATTCAATGATGGTCGGCACACAACGGAACTCATGAGTACAAAAAATCTATTGAACAAGTCTCATAATAACAATGAGCACCGAAGAAAGGTATCGGTGGGGGTACTATTTTCTTCGAAGATGCTTCTTACGCTTCGCAGTAATATAGCATAAGTTCCCTGAGCGTGCTTTGTCTGTTACAGCCTTATGGCCTGATTGCCTGGTTATTGGAAACACCATAGATATTCTCGACCGATGGACTACATAACACTTTTCGGTCCTTAACCGAAGAGGGAGAAGCCGACGGTCAGTTAAGACGCGTTTAAAGTTCGGTTGAACATAGATATGATATAAGTACTTCGGTACATGCAATCATTCTTCTACCCAAGTCACTTGGGGGCTCTTAAGTTTATTTGAGCCGTTTTATAATAAGTGTTCTTCTTCTCAGTCGTTGCAAAGTTTTATTATTATTTATCACTCCTTTTTCGACACGAGTGCGTGGTCACTAGCCGGGGAGCCTAATTTCTCTCTCAAAGCCGCTAGAATTTAGTTTGCTAAACTGGCCTAATGAGAAGTACTCCGCCCTCGGGATAGGAGGTTGAAGCCGTAGGCTGACCCGCTCGAAGTCTTGAGATAGGATGTGTCATGTTAAAGGACGACAGAAGCACTTCTTTTTTCTAAGACCAATTTTCAGATTGGCACCGAACACTTGATCTTGTTCGGACGTCATGTTTTTACTGACGTTTCTTGGTTTTCCAAGCTTTTTGGCACTTTTAAACTATTTGTGCTTTTCCAGCATTAGTCTTGCAGTGCAACGCCGGACACCTTTAGGAATTCGGCAAAAACATTCTCAGATATTGCTATATATGCATCGGTTTCGAATTGTGTCTTTGGTCAATAGTTGGGTTGCCCGGCTCCTGCACTTGCTTCCTACGTTCCGTTTTATTTGGCTAGGCGTGCAAAGGGAGAACCACTGCGATTGTGCTTCCAGCTCACATGGTTAAGCTCCTTAGTGGAGAAAGCCGAAAACTGACTGTCACAATAAGCGTAAACTGGTCAGCGATCCGATGACTATGACGGGCCATTCATAACATTGGCCGAAGTGTTTACGGCTTGACCTCGACTGTCACCAAACACTACCGGGGGCTATTAACTGGCCTCCCAAACTAAATCCTTGATATTTTGGTCTTACATTCGAGCTAAGATTTCATGATCATGCTTAGCATGACAACCCAAAGAAAGGAACCGATAGCGGGACTATTTTATTTGGAATACATTTCTTCTGTTAAACAGTAATATAACATATCTCTCTGCGTACCTATGTTTATAAAAACGTGTGGCCAAATTGCCTTGTTTGTCATAAATCTTTGCCCTCATAAAGGCTTTATAAAGTAGGACAAACACTCCTCGGCTACTGGCCAAGGAGGTGGAAGCCGATGGTCGGTCAACAAAGTTTTGTACAATGCGGATCCGAGCATTAATGACGTAAAGTACTTGGATACATAGAGTCATTACACATAATTTGTGATTTTACTATGGATATTGATCCTTAATTCGGCCACCCGTGCCCGCATTAAGGCTCGGGGGCTACTGGGCTTCGGGCTTATGTCATCCTTCATGTGCATCTTAGGTTTTAGACTGATACACACCTTGAGGGCTACTGGCTATATATCTCGGCAGAGAATAAATTGCACCAATAAAAAATATTGACAAAAAATCGACCCATAGTCGGGGTGGTGCACCACCTCGGAAGCAGTCCGGCATAAAGCTCGGGCGCTAGTGGCTGGCTCCATAGAGGGAATTTCCGGCATTAAGCTCGGCTAAACTCCTTCAACTTTTTTGGACCAAGGTGATATGACACCTCGGATATAGTCCGGCATTGGAGCCTGGACACAGTCCAGCGTTGGAGCTCGGATGTATTTCGGCGTTGGAGCTCGGATATACAGTCCGGCGTTGGAGCTCGGATACATTCCAGTGAGCTGGGAAGTGGTCCGGCGTTGGTGCTCGGCTGCAAAAGATACCTCGAATGCAGTCCGGCGTTGGAGCTCGGACGCAAGAGGACCCTGCCTCCCGGGAACAACTTCAAACCCGAGGTGTGGCATAAAAATAACAAGGCATTGATAAAGGCCAGAAACTTAAAGGGGCTCCTCATATACCCGACGTGTAAATCGCCGAATGCATTTCGGTGATCCTCAAGATCGAAGATGAGAAGATTTGTTGAACCAGTTTTCAAGACCGGCAACCGAAGATGAAGAACAGTTCGGAAGAATCGAGGAGCGTCCCCAACATGAAGACCATTTTAGGGGGCTACTGACGGTGTCCTGGACTAGGGGGTACTCACCACGTCGTCTCCCAATCTATTAGATTGGGCCGAGGACCCCCGTGGCCGTATACTCATGGGCCAGTTCGGACGGCTACCGCATACAAGGAAGATCCACAAGACTTGGCGATCAAGACAAGGACTTCTCCCCACCGGCGTATTCGGCTAGGACTCTTGTTATCCTAGGCCTCCGGTGCATTATATATACTAAGGCCAGGCTAGTCGATAGATATACAATATATAGAACAATCATACCATAGGCTAGCTTCTAGGGTTTAGCCTCCTTGATCTCGTGGTAGATCTACCCTTGTACTACCCATATCATCAATATTAATCAAGCAGGAGTAGGGTGTTACCTCCATCGAGAGGGCCCGAACCTGGGTAAAAAACTTCGTGTCCCTTGTCTCCTGTTACCATCCGGCCTAGACGCACAGTTCGGGACCCCCTACCCAAGATCCACCGGTTTTGACACCGACATGCACCTTGATATATGTGGAAGAAATTTGTGGATTATTTAAGCTTGCAGGTTTACCCAGAGATGAAACTAAGAAGAAGGTTTTCCCTTTATATTTCAAGGGAAAAGCATTGTCATGGTATAGGCTACACGATGATATTGGATCTTGGAATTGTAATCAATTGAAATTGGAGTTTCACCAAAAAAATATATCCTATGCATCTAGTTCATCGTGATCGGAGTTATATATATAATTTTTGGCCTCGTGAAGGAGAAAGTATTGCTCTAGATTGGGGGAGGCTTAACTCAATGTTATATTCACGCCCCAATAATGAGCTCTCAAGAGAAACTATTATTCAAAAATTTTATGCTCGGCTTTCTCATAATGATGAATCCATGCTCGATACTTCTTGTACTGGTTCCTTTATGAAGAAGACTATTGAATTCCGGTGGGATCTTTTGGAAAGAATTAAACGAAACTCTGAATATTGGGAACTCGAGAACGTAAAGAGTCAGGTATTAAGCTTAAGTTTGATAGTGTTAAATCTTTCATGAATACCGATGCTTTTCAAAAGTTTAGCACTGAATATGGACTTGACTCTGAGATAGTAGCCTCCTTTTGTGAATCTTTTGCTACTCATGTTGGTCTCCCTAAGGAGAAGTGGTTTTATATATCACCCACCTATTAAAGAAGAAACTAAAGAACCGGTAATAGCTAAAGATGAAACTATTATTTATAATGTTGATCCAGTTGTTCCTACCGCTTATATTGAAAAACCACCTTTCCCTGTTGAGGGAGTCCTGGATTAGGGGGTGTCCGGATGGCCGGACTATACCTTCAGCCGGACTCCTGGACTATGAAGATACAAGATTGAAGACTTCGTCCCGTGTCCAGAAGTGACTTTCCTTGGCGTGGAAGGCAAGCTTGGCGATACGGATATGTAGATCTCCTACCATTGTAACCAACTTTGTGTAACCCTAACCCTCTCCGGTGTCTATATAAACCGGAGGGTTTTAGTCCGTAGGACAACATACAGAACAACAATCATACCATAGGCTAGCTTCTAGGGTTTAGCCTCTCTGATCTCATGGTAGATCTACTCTTGTACTACCCATATCATCAATATTAATCAAGCAGGACATAGGGTTTACCTCCATCGAGAGGGCCCGAACCTGGGTAAAACTTCGTGTCCCTTGCCTCCTGTTACCATCTTTCCTAGAGGCACAGTTTGGGACCCCCTACCCGAGATCCGCCGGTTTTGACACCGACATTGGTGCTTTCATTGAGAGTTCCTCTGTGTCGTCGCCGTCAGGCTTGTTGGCTCCTACGATCATTGATAGTGATGCAGTCCAGGGTGAAACTTGTCTCCCCGGACAGATCTCTGTCTTCGGCGGCTTTGCACTGCGGGCCAATTCACTTGGCCATCTGGAGCAGATCGAAAGCGATGCCCTTGGCCATCAGGTCAGATTTGGAAGTTTAAACTACATGTCTGACATCCAGGGGACTTGATCTTCGACGGATTCGAGACACAGCCGAGCGCGCCGCGCTGCCACGACGAGCATGATCTAGCTCTGCCGCCTAACAGTGCCCTGAAGGCCGCACCCGCATCGGCTTCGACCCTTAATTCGGAGCCAACTACGCTGATCAAGGATGGGTGGTTGGACGCCGCCTCGGGGGCTGCGATCCTAATGGCGATCGAGCTAAACACCAGCCCCGCACTCCGCAAGACTCGTGATTCCAAGGAGCCGGACTCCTCTCCGGACTCCGAACCATTTGTGCCTCCGCCCATCGAATCCGATTGGGCGCCGATCATGGAGTTTACGGCCGCGGACATCTTTCAGCACTCGCCCTTTGGCGATATTATGAAATCACTAAAGTCTCTCTCTTTATCAGGAGAGCCCTGGCCGGACTACGGCCAGCAAGGTTGGGATACGGACGATGAAGAAATTCAAAGGCCACCCACCACCCACTTTGTAGCCACTATCGATGATTTAACCGACATGCTCGACTTCGACTCCGAAGACATCGACGATATGGACGCTGATGAAGGATACGACAAAGAACCAGCGCCTATCGGTCCCTGGAATGCCACCTCGTCATATGATGTATACATGGTGGACGCACCAAAAGATGACGACGAGGAGCGGAAGGACGCACCGAAGGCTTGTTCCCTCGAAAAGCAGTCAAAGCGGCGATGCAAGCGCCACCCCAAATCCCGCCTCGACAGAAATAGCAATCACACAGAACCAGCGCTGGAGCAGGGAGAACCGCTGCCAGACAACGGCAATCCGGATAGTCAAACCGAACAAACAAATCCTATCAAGGATAATGGTCCGGACGACGTAACACCGGAGAGGCACCCGGAGCAGCAGACTGCCCGTAAAAGGCTTGTTGTCACCGCGAGGAGTCTGAAAAAGCAGAAGCAAAGGCTCAAGGCTGCGCAAGACACACTCCACTTCAGATGGAGCAAAATACTCAACACAGCAGCGAGGTACGACGACAATCGCCCCTCCAAGAGCTACCCAAAGCGGAAGCTGCTACCCGAATTCGATGAGGAGGCCTCAGACCCCCCACAACCAAATATCAAAGCAGACTCTTGGTCGGATAGACGACCCCTCTACCAACACAGAGCGGCATATAACGCCGCTCACAATACAATACGCGACCCATGCGAGGGCTCGCACCCAAAGGACGGCGCAACAAGATCCATCTATGGACCATGCAAGCGCGTCCCAGCATACAATGCAACACAACAAACATCCGAACAACGCGGTACACCCAGCTACAGGGGTGCCGCACACCCCCTATTTTTCACCGATGAGGTGCTGGACCATGAATTTCCAGAGGGATTCAAGCCCGTAAACATAGAGGCATACGACGGAACAACAGACCCTGGGGTCTGGATTGAGGACTACATCCTTCACATCCATATGGCTCGAGGAGATGATCTCCACGCCATCAAGTACTTACCCCTCAAGCTCAAAGGGCCAACTCGTCACTGGCTCAAAGGCCTCCCCGAAAGCTCCATTGGAAGTTGGGAAGAGCTCGAAGACGCCTTTCGGGCAAATTTTCAAGGGACTTATGTCCGACCTCCGGATGCGGACGATTTGAGTCATATAACTCAACAGCCCGGAGAGTCAGCCCGAAAGCTTTGGAACAGGTTTCTTACTAAAAAGAACTAGATTGCCAACTGTCTGGACGCTGAAGCCTTGGCAGCTTTCAAGCATAGCGTCTGTGACGAATGGCTCGCCAGACACCTCAGCCAAAATAAGACGAGAACGATGGCCGCATTAACAAACCTCATGACCCGCTTTTGCGCGGGTGAGGACAGCTGGCTAGCCAAATGCATCACCAGCGACCCCAGTACATCTGAAGTTAGAGATGGAAACGGGAAATCACGACGCAACAGCAATAACAAACGCCGGATTAAAGAAGACATCATGAAGGGCACGACAGTAAATGCTGGATTCAGAAGCTCTCGACTAGGTCAAAAGCCGCCCCCTAAAGGCACCAGGGATGAACTGTCCAGCCTCAACAAAATTCTGGACCAAGTATGCCATATTCATGGTACCCCTAGTAAACCCGCTAATCATACCCATAGAGAATGTTGGGTCTTCAAGCAGTCCGGCAAGCTCAACGCCGTACACAAGGGGGAGGATGCACCAAGTGAGGACAAGGACGAGCCCCCCAAGCAAGACACGGGAAAAAAAAGAAATTCCCCCCAGAAGTCAAAACAGTAAACGTGTTACATGTGATCAAGGGAAAAAACAACGCGGCACTCCTAGGAAAATATACCCAAGTGCCTGTCACCACGAAGTCCTGCCACTGGTCATCTCAACCGATCACTTTCGACCATCGCAATTACTCAGCAAGTATCCGACACGCAGGATGGGCTGCCCTGGTATTAGACCCAGTAATTGGCGGATATCACTTCACACGAGTCTTGATGGACGACGGCAGTAGCCTAAACCTAATATATCATGATACAATCCGCGGGATGGGGTTAGACCCAACACAAATTCGCCATAGCAATACTACCTTTAAAGGAGTAACGCCAGGCCCAGGGGCTCGTTGTACGGGCTCCCTCTTACTACAAGTTATATTCGGCTCCCCCGATAACTTCCGTCGCGAGCATTTAACTTTCCACATCGCTCCGTTTCAAAGTGGCTATCAAGCACTGCTCGGACGCGAAGCTTTCGCTCGCTTTAATGCAATACCACACTACACCTCCCTCACACTCAAGATGCCCAGTCCACGTGGCATCATTACAGTGCACGGAAATATCAAGCGATCTCTGCGCGCTGAAGAGAGTGAGGCTGCCTTGGCAGCCGCACATTAAAGGCGCCCGGACCAGCGAAAGCATCCAATAGGTCGTCAAGACCTCAGACACAACTAATCGAGTCTGGCTCCGCTACTTATACCGAACAAATGGTCACACCCCTATTTGTCAATAGAAGGGGCCCAACACGTGCAGACAAGTGGCAATTTCTTCCCATCTTGAATTATACATGGTTTCTTTAACAAACTATCTTTTTGCATGACAACTTTTTCACCTAAATTCCTCTCTTTTACAGATGATCATCGTGCTACACCCTTCCAAGATACGACACAATGGAGAAACATGCGCAGACGTGCAGCAGGGACCCGCTCCAAGGATTCTTTTTAGATTAAGACCCTGCATAAACCTTTTTTACTGTCTCTTGTTGATACATATCCACCGTTGAGAAGGATGCTGACGTCTTGGCATGTGGCCATGCCAGAACAATGCACGTACCTGGACACAAGGGGCTTCTTACAAAGGCCATTATGTAGGCCCGGTTTATACCACAAAGACCGAATACCTTAGGGAGTGTTCGGCGTCGCGAGTTTGCCCTATATGCATCAACTCCGAATCATTGTCTTTGGTTAAATGTTGGGTTTGCCCGGCTCCTATGTTTTGGTGCCTTACATTCCGCTTTACCGGCTAAGGTAGCACCAGGAGAACTACTGCGATTGTGCCCTGGTTCATCCGGACGAGCACCTCAGTAGAGAAAGCCGAAAACTGACTGTCATGATATAGCGTGAGACTGGTCAACCACTCGAGGACCTGTGGGAATGTTAGAATTCCTCCGCCTTAACGAAGGGCCGTTTTCCGGCCAGGCATGTACGCACCCCGGGATCGGGAGGGTGCGGAGCCACCAGGGGCTATCTAGTAGCCTCACTGTCAAACTCCTATGGCTAAGTGAAAGTGTTAAAGCATTATAGTCCGGTTGCCTCGCTCGCTCCTCTATCACCTCCTTAATAGGACCGAGACGTTGGGTTAAGTGTGAACGCATGTTTTTGTGAGCACCTCCGCATTATATGCGTGGGGGTTGAAGCCAACAACTGCAATCTTTCAGGTTATACACATGTATACAAAAATGGCCGCCCAGGAGGCATCGTATTACTTTCAGGCAAAAGTATAAAAATAGCCTTCTAAAAATTTATAAAAGCATTTCGCTTATAATGAGATTACATATCACTCAAACATAATATTTTTTAAGCAATGGGTCTCTATCAAACGGGCACCCTCAAGAACTTCTTCAAAGTAGTGTTCAGCAGCCTTTCGACCTATGGCCGAATCCCGCACTGCAACATTGCTAGCATCCTTCTCCGCCCAGTATGCCTTAACACGGGCAAAGGCCATCCGTGCGCCCTCTATGCACGCCGACCTCTTCATCGCATCAATGCGCGGCACCACGTCAAGGAACTGCTGCACCAAGCTGAAATAGCTGTTCGGTTTTGACCCTTACGGCCATAGCTGATCCACAACAGACCTCATGGAGAGTCCGGACAACCTATTTAGTTCGGCCCATTCGGCTAATTGGTCAGTCAGTGAAAGCGGACGCTCGGGAGAATGGAATTGTCTCCAAAACAGCTGATCTACTTCACAGTCCGTCTGACCCTGGAAGTACTTGGCCGCATCGGCAGCGCTCGCCGCCAAATCCATATACACATCCTCCAAACTCCACAGCCGATCCAGAGGGGCATACCGTGGATCTCTGAACTTCCTCCGCAACATAAAGGATTTCCCAGCTACAATATCCCCGGATTCCCGCAGCTCCTCCTTTGCCCTCATAGCAGAGCGGGGGTCTTTTCTCGTCGCAGCAGCCTTCTCAAGGTCCGATGCCTTCGCCTGGTTTTCCTTTTCAAGAACCCGGCAATGGTCGGCGGCGGCTTTTAATTCTATGGCCATCTTGGCCATCTTGGCTCGGCTCTCGCCATGTGCGGCCTTCTCGGCTTGCAACTCTTCGGACGCCTTCAAAGCAGCCGCATTACCCAACCTCACTTGTTCCTTGGCTCGGGCAAGTTCTGCCTGCAAGGCTTCAACAGTGGCAGCTCCATCTGCAGTCACAACATATTAAAGATACTGGCATCATGCTGCTCTTCCTATGTGGCGTTTACCAGATAATGACACTTACCCTGTGCCTCGTCAAGCCTTTTGTTAACAAGCTCGATGTCGGCGTCTGCCGCATCCAACTGCCGTTCTAAATGGGCAAACTCTCTAGTCCGGCTAGCCATCGGAGCTTCCATCACCTGCACATAGAGGCAGTATGGTTGTTACCTAGGAATATGATCCTCTGTTCGTCGTCGTTTCCGACGACAACTAGAGTCTCAGGGGCTACTATCTACACAGGGCACACCTAGCATGTGCAGGACTATCATACATTATTTTACGTACCTCAAAGCCTATCAGTAGACTCATAAAAGCTTCATGCAATCCACTTTCGGTGGACGATATTCTCTCCATCACCGTATTCGTCAGCACACGGTGTTCATTTGAGATGGCCGCTCGCACCACCAACTCCCTCAGAACATCCGATCGCACACTAGACGGTGCCGGACTCTTTTGTCTGCTCTCTTCAGGAGCCAGACACTGGGAGCTTTGGGGGTCAATGGGATTATCTTCTGGCCTCACCGTACTCAGAGAGGCCCTCCGCGACGACACTTCAGGGTCGCCCGCTTCCGGAGCGGAGGAGTCCGGAGGAGGCATTTCGCTCTCCATCATCTCTGGAAGAAGATCCCTCGAAGACGAGCACATTTGAGAGGGGCTAAGGCCCGAACTGCAAAAATATATGCGGTGGTTATCTTCTCAGAAGAAAAAGATGGTATATCTATACTATTAAAGTATTTCGGGTCATTTACGACTCGTGCGAGAATTGATCCCCCCGCGGACTTTGTGCGGCAACGGCGTCCCCCAAGGTAGGACCCTCTGTGGGAGACTTCTTCTCCCGTTTGGAAGCTTCGGCTTCCGAATCCTCGGGCACAGTCATTTTCCTCTTCTGGTCGTCTTCCTTCATGGAGATGCTCGCTCCCTCGGCTAAAATGGGCAGCGTTGGGGGCCCGCGTCTGCCCGCATTATCCTCCACAGTATCTTCCTTCAAGGGCTCCGGGCTAGGTGCGGTCTGGAGCATCTTTTCCAATACCGGATTTTCCAAACCCTCAGGGAGGGGGGCCGAACACCGAATCAACTTCTCCTTTGTTAGCCAGTCCTGGTCAAAAAGCGAACTCTCAGAAATAACTTCGTAACAAAGGAGAGATAGTATGTTCGGCCGGAAGATGCCTTACCTGTTCGGCGGCGCGGTTACTACTCAGGCCCACGTCCTCGGTGATTTCCGGACACTCCACCTGAGGTCCGAAGAATGACTTGTACATCTCCTCGTGCGTCAGGCCGAGAAAATTTTGAATGACATGCGGTCCCTCGGGATTGAACTCCCATAGGCGAAGAGGTCGGCGTTTGCAAGGCTGGACTTGAGGAACCAGCATAACTTGTATTACCGCAACCAAACTGAAATCCCCATTGAAGAGATCTCGAATGCGGCTTTGCACTATAGGCACGTCCTTGGCTGGACCCCAGCTCAGACCTCTGTTGATCCATGACATCAGTTGTGGTGGAGGGCCCGAGCGGAAAATAGGGGCGGCCGCCCACTTGGCACTTCTAGGAGCCGTGATGTAGAACCACTCCTGTTGCCATAATTCAGACACCTCTAGGATGGAACCTTTGGGCCACAGAGCTCTCGTCATCTTGCGTATTGAGGCACCTCCACACGCTGCATGTTGCCCCTCGATCATCTTCGGCTTCACTTCAAAGGTCTTGAGCCATAGGCCAAAGTGAGGGGTAACCCGGAGGAAGGCCTCGCACACGACAATAAATATCGTGATATGAAGAAAGGAGTCCGGAGCTAGATCATGGAAGTCTAGCCCGTAATAAAACATCAAACCCCTGATGAAAGGATCCAGAGCAAGGCCTAGACCTCGGAGGAAGTGAGAGATGAACACGACGTTCTCGTTGGGTTCGGGGGTGGGGACGGCCTGCCCTCAGGGAGGCAGCCGATGCAAAATCTCGGCGGTCAGATATCTGGCCTCCCTCAACTTTTTGATGTCTTCTTCCGTGACGTAGAAAGGCACCCATCGGTCTTGAAGGCTAGATCTGGACATGACTGAAGGTTCGGAGCACCTGACCTGAACTTTGGGCGCTTGAGCTTGAGGTGGGGGAAGGATTCGATTGAGCACGGGAGGAAAAAATAAAAGCCTTGTCCCTTTATAAAGAGGGTGAATATCAAGCGTCCTCTCCATGTCCGTTTGGACTTGCCTATAATCTAGGAGTCCTAGAAGCGGTTGGGTTACCCACGCCCGTATTGATGAGAATCCCGGAATAAGGGGACACGATCTCTACTTTAATAAGACGTGCCAAGGAAACCTCCTCGCATGACGCACTGAGGTGGTATAATGAAATGATTCGGATAAAGGCTTGGCCAGGTGTGTCACCCTACGGAATACGTCAGCAGATTAGATTTGTGTAAATATTATTCTCTCTATGGCAATATGTGGAAACTTATTTTGCAGAGCCGGACACTATCTTTGTGTTCAAAATCTTCTATGAAGTACTTGGAGGAGGAACCCGCCTTGCAATGTCGAAGACAATCTGCACGCCGGACTCGTCGTCATTGAAGCCTGGTTCAGGGGCTACTGAGGAAATCCTGGATTAGGGGGTGTCCGGATGGCCGGACTATACCTTCAGCCGGACTCCTGGACTATGAAGATACAAGATTGAAGACTTCGTCTCGGGTCCGGAAGGGACTTTCCTTGGCGTGGAAGGCAAGCTTGACGATACAGATATGTAGATCTCCTACCATTGTAACCGACTTTGTGTAACCCTAACCCTCTCTGGTGTCTATATAAACCGGAGGGTTTTAGTCCGTAGGACAACATACAGAACAACAATCATACCATAGGCTAGCCTCCTTCATCTCGTGGTAGATCTACCCTTGTACTACCCATATCATCAATATTAATCAAGCAGGAGTAGGGTGTTACCTCCATCGAGAGGGCCCGAACCTGGGTAAAACTTCGTGTCACTTGCCTCCTGTTACCATCTGGCCTAGACGCACAGTTCGGGACCCCCTACCCGAGATCCGCCGGTTTTGACACCGACACCTGTTATGGTGAACGAACATGCTAAAGTTTCAACTGTGGTAAATAAAAGTTATAATAGAACACCTTAACCAGCTGGGCAAATCAAGGTAGAACCTTGTGTTGCTATGGTTAATGATCTCCTGGTTGAAAATATAGATGGGCATGTTATTTACTTTCATGATGAAGCTGCTAGAATTGCCAAACCCGATGAAAAAGATAAACGTAGACCTGTTGTTGGCATGCATGTTGTCTCAGTTAAGATAGGAGATCATTGTTATCATGGTTTATGTGACATAGGTGCTAGCGTGAGTGCTATTCCTTTTACCTTATATCAAGAAATTATGAATGACATAGCACCCGCTGAGATAGAAGACATAGATGTTACTATTAAACCTGCTAATAGAGACACCATCACACCACTTGGAATTGTTAGAGTGTTGAAGTCTTGTGTGGGAAAATAAAATACCCTACTGATTTTCTTGTTCTTGGTTCCCCACAAGATAACTTTTGTCCCATTATCTTTGGTAGCGCTTTCTTAAACACCGCTAATGCTAAAATAGATTGTGAGAAACAAACAGTTGGTGTTAGTTTTGGTGATGAGTCTCATGAGTTTAATTTTTACAAGTTTAGTAGAAAGCATCATAAGAAAGAATTGCCTAGTAAGGATGAAATTATTGGTCTTGCTTCTATTGTTGTACCCCCTTGAGGGAGTCCTGGATTAGGGGGTCTCCAGACAGCCGGACTATCTCCATTGGTAGGACTGTTAGACTATGAAGATATAAGATTGAAGACTTCGTCTCATGTCCGGGTGGGACTCTACTTGGCGTGGAAGGCAAGCTAGGAAATACATATATGGATATCTTCTCCTTTGTAACCGACCTTGTGTAACCCTAACCCTCTCCGGTGTCTATATAAACCGAAGGGTTTTGGTCCGTAGGACAACAATCATAACATACAATCATACCATAGGCTAGCTTCTAGGGTTTAGCCTCTCTGATCTCGTGGTAGATCTACTCTTGTACTACCCATATTATCAATATTAATCAAGCAGGACGTAGGGTTTTACCTCCATCAAGAGGGCCTGAACCTGGGTAAAACTTCGTGTCCCCTGCCTCCTGTTACCATCCGGCCTAGACGCACAGTTCGGGACCCCCTACCCGAGATCCGCCGATTTTGACACCGACATTGGTGCTTTCATTGAGAGTTCCTCTGTGTCATCGCCGTTAGACTTGATGGGTCCTACTATCATCGATAGCGATGCGGTCCAGGGTGAGACTTTTCTCCCCGGACAGATCTTCGTATTCGGCGGCTTTGCACTACGGGCTAATTCGCTTGGCCATCTGGAGCAGATTGAAATCTACGCCCCTGGCCATCAGGTTAGATTTGGAAGTTTGAACTATACGGCCGACATCCGTGGAGACTTGATCTTCGAAGGATTCAAGCCACAGTCGGGCACGCCGCACTATCGCGATGGGTATGACCTAGCTCTGCCGCCGAACAGTACCCCAGAGGCCGCGCCCGCATCAGCTTCGACCCTTAGCTCAGAGCCAACTGCGCCAATCGAGGACGGGTGGTTAGACACCACCTCAGGGGCTGCAGTCTCAACGGCGATCGAGCCAAACACCAGCATAATCCTCTGCGCAGCCCGTGACTCCAAGGTGCCGGACTCTTTTTCTAACTCCGAACCATCCGCGCCCCTGCCAATCGAATCCGATGGGACGCCGATCATGGAATTCACCGCCGCGAATATCTTTCAACACTCGCCCTTCGGCGACATTCTGACACTAGGTCTCTCTCTTTGTCAGGAGAGCCCTGGCCGGATTATGGCCAACAGGATTGGGATGCGAACGACGAAGAAATTCGACGCCCACCCACCACCCACTTCGTAGCCACTGTCGATGATTTAACCGACATGCTCGACTTTGACTCCGAAGACTTCGACGGTATGGACGACGATGTAGGAGACGAACATGAACCAGCACCTATAGGGCACTGGAAAGCCACCTCGCCATATGACATATACATGGTGGATACACCCAACGAAGGCAATGGCGACGAGATAGCGGAAGACGACCCCTCCAAGAAGCAACCCAAGCGCCAACGTCAGCGGCGCCGCTCTAAGTCCCACCAAAGCAAAAGTGGTGATACCGGCACAGGAGATAATAACACTCCGGATAGTGCCGAAGACAACAACAATCCCCTGGAGCAAGATTTAGAGCAGGAGGATGAAGGAGCCAGCTCTCCTGAGAGAGCGGCAGACAGAGAGGAGGAGGATGACAATTACATCCCCCCCTCCGAAGATGAGGCAAGCCTCGGCGATGATGACTTCGCCTGTTGGAAATATGCCCTAGAGGCAATAATAAAATGGTTATTATTATATTTCTTTATTCGTGATAATTGTCTATTGTTCATGCTATAATTGTGTTATCCGAAAATCGTAATACATGTGTGAATACATAGACCACAACACGTCCCTAGTGAGCCTCTAGTTGACTAGCTCGTTGATCAAAAGATAGTCATGGTTTCCTGACTATGGACATTGGATGTCATTGATAACGGGATCACATCATTAGGAGAATGATGTGATGGACAAGACCCAATCCTAAGCATAGCTCAAAGATCATGTAGTTCGTTTGCTATAGCTTTTCCGAATGTCAAGTATCATTTCCTTAGACCATGAGATTGTGCAACTCCCGGATACCGTAGGAGTGCTTCGGGTGTGCCAAACATCACAACGTAACTGGGTGACTATAAAGGTACACTACAGGTATCTCTGAAAGTGTCTGTTGGGTTGGCACGAATCGAGACTGAGATTTGTCACTCCGTATGACGGAGAGGTATCTCTGGGCCCACTCGGTAATGCACCATCATAATGAGCTCAATGTGACCAAGTGGTTTATCACGGGATCATGCATTACGGTACGAGTAAAGTGACTTGCCGATAACGAGATTGAACAAGGTATTGGGATACCGACGATCAAGTCTCGGGCAAGTAACGTACCGATTGACAAAGGGAATTGTATATGGATTGATTGAATCCTCGACATCGTGGTTCATCCGATGAGATCATCGAGTAGCATGTGGGAGCCAACATGGGTATCCAGATCCCGCTGTTGGTTATTGAGATCTCGGTCATGTCTGCGTGTCTCCCAAACCCGTAGGGTCTACACACTTAAGGTTCGGTGACGCTAGGGTTGTTGAGATATTAGTATACGGTAACCCGAAAGTTGTTTGGATTCCCGGATGTCATGAGTGTGACACTCCAAAATTTTTATTTTTTGAGGAGAGACCTTTTTAAAAATTTTCTTTTTCAGAAAAACCTTCCTCTTAAAAACCTCCTTTTGCCTTGGCAGGGATTTTATTTCTTTCAAACTTTGGTGGTTGATCTTTTGCAAACTACTTCTCTGTTAGTTCCCTCAAAAAAATTTTTTTTTGGGAGTTTTAATTTGTTTTATTTTAAGTGAAGCTCTATGGAAATTTGGGATTTTCTTATCTTTGAAGCCACCCTTGGCTTTGTATTTTTGCCCATGAGATAAAACCCCTCCAAAACCTTCCCTCCCCCTTGTGATCAACCTAAATTCTCTGTCCCAACTAATCCAAACTGGTTTTGGATTTTATTCTAATTATTTTCCCCCTCAATTCAATTCTGAATATTATTTGGAAGCCTAAGGGATTTTCAAAGCAAGTACACTTTTTCATTTGAGTTTTGACCTCAAACCAATTCTCCTGGATTGTCCTTTGAACCCACAACCCAGAACCATCTTGATCCACTCCTCCTCTTTTCAAATTTTTTCAAAATACAGTCTCTGCAAGTTTGGACCAGATTTGCCAAATTTGGTGAAATTCATATCCACACTGCTCCAAAAATTCCACCAAAAATCATACAACCGACTTGAGCAAGGAGAAGCCACTCCACCAAAAATCAGCTCAAGGAAAAATCACCAGAGGCCAATTTCATTCGGTCGAACACCTCGTGGGCACTGTTACTGTTCAAAGTTCAGAAAATTCAGTTTCAGTGTCATCTTCCGTTCGACAGTTTCAGTCACGCGGCCACAGTGCCCTTGGCACGTTCCTCGCCGCCTCTTCCTCTTGTCCGAAGCTGCACACGCGTGCGTGGAGCCTTCCTGGCGTCGGTAGCGCGCTGGCTCGCCCTCGCCGGCGTCTTCTGCGGCGTCGGGACCTCCCGTGGCGGCCGACAGGAGGCACACCACGGCAAAACGCCGTTCCGCGCCGCCCATCGCTCCTTGGCTCTCCGCGTGGCCTCATGCACGCCAGCGCACGCCCGTAGCACAGCCACCGTGGCCGGCAAGCACGGAACGTGCTCTCCGCCGCCGCCGGGCCCACGCCATCCCCGTTCCGTCGAGCTCGCCCTTAACACCCAAACCCCGGCCAGTTTAACACCAAAACGGACCCATTGAACCTCCGTGATGACACTCGACCCCCTAACCACCCCGACCGAGCACTGCGCCACCGTAATCGCTCGCCGGTGATCCTCGTTCACGGTAACCGCCTCGGACCGCCTATATAAAGGGGTCCCGAGCTCACTCTCGTGCACGCAGCACCTCCACTACTCACCAACACCCCGCCAGGCCACTAGGGGGGACCTCGAGGAGGTCTCCTCCCCCAGCTCCGGCCGCCTCGCCCCGCCTCGGCCTCCAGCCTGATTCATTCTGGTGAGGCCATCTCCGGCGCTCAAACCCCGTTCGTTACCCTCTCTAGCTGCCAGGAGCATAACCCCCTCTTCAATTTAACCTTTGCAGCCCTCTCCGACGAGCCCCTCGACCACCCGAGCCGCCGTCCGCCGGAGCAAAGCTCGCCGTCGACGTGGTGCTCGCCGACCGACTCCACCACCATCAACTGACGCGGAAGGGTACCCTGAGCACGGAGGTACTCTCCGATCTCTCTGCCTCGCCGTGGATCGCCGCCGGCGACCACCGCGGCTCTCGGGCGCCGGCGAACTCTGCCGCCCCGTTTGAACATTTGAACCTGACGGGTGGGACCCCACCGTCAGCCTCTCTGCTCTCTCTTTCGAATCGTTTTCTGGAAGCGCCTTCGGGCAGAATGCGTTTTCTCTTCGGGCTGGCGTAGTCGCTACCGAAGCGTTTTCTGTTTTTATAAACTAGCCCCTGGAAATCTTCTGTTTCATTACAGATAAGTCCCTGGACAAAAACCCTTATAACTTTTAATCAGAAAAGTATTTTTGATTGATTCTTTTTCTGTTCTCTTTATAATTTTGTCTAGTTTTTTATCAGATTTTTTTGAAAAATATTTGGTTTACCTTCTGTGCACTCCTTGGTATTTACGTTAGCGCATATATTTTCTTTAAACCGTAGATACCGAAGGAGGTGACGGAGCCGCGAACTTCACCAAGCTAGGCTCCGACTACTCTGAACCAGGCAAGCATGTTTGAACTTTTGATATGATGAGTGTCTTGGCATGTTTTGCATTTAGTTAGTTTCATGGCATGTTGGTGAGCATACCGATGAACGTTATTTTATGTGATAATAAGGTGACTGAGTTCGATGATCCATACGTGGATGAATGTGAATATGAATGGCCATGTGTTGGCATGAGGATGGGTACGATGGCAGTGTTGTAGCATGCCAGTCTTACGCCAGATTATGTGACTTTAGTGTCAAACCATATCAGTCCAGCACCTATCATTTCCTTCCTTGTACTACCACATGTTTTCCGCAAGGAATATGGTTTAGTAAGTTGCAAACCGCTTTCATGGTACACACCAAAGAGGAGAGGCCGTGATGATGGTTCCATGGCCCTGGATTAAAGCCAGTCATCCGGTCAGGGGGCATGGGTGTTTCCGGTTGGGACCGAGAGGGGGGCACCCCTTAGAGAGCGCGTATATAAATTTGATCCCATGCTATTCGAGATTGTGATCTCCCCGTCTCAAAAGTTTTTCTTGGACGATGACTAGGGTGATTCCTAGCATCGAGAGGTAGGATGGGTGTGTACCGGTTAGCTGTGTTTTCTTCCGAAATACCGTAAACGGAACTAGTCCTTCGTGACTACGGAAATCCGTTGGCTGTGGGAAAATTTTTGTACAAACTCTGCAGAGTCATATATTCCTCCAAATCATCTATTCCATGTCAAGTTTCGTTCCATCTTATCCTAATCAATTGTCAGCTTTGATGACAGAGACTCCGGTGAATCGCATGAGTGCTAAGTCCGGTTGAATGATTATCCCTGTGGATGGACTAACCCGTTTATTCTCATGGATTGAATGTTTATTATGAGTATTATTTACTGGTGAATTTAAAGCCCTTTCTGCGATGTCACTCAGACGTCCGACTGTGGCATTTCTTTTAAAGCCCTTTCTGCGATGTCGCTCAGACGTCCGACTGTGGCATTTCTTTTAAAGCCCTTTCTGCGATGTTGCTCAGACATCCGACTGTGGCATTTCTTTTAAAGCCCTTTCTGCGATGTCGCTCAGACGTCCGACTGTGGCATTTCTTTTAAAGCCCTTTCTGCAAT
>NC_057809.1:446932240-446968793 GCF_018294505.1 Triticum aestivum | reverse complement strand
ATGTCGCTCAGACGTCCGACTGTGGCATTTCTTTTAAAGCCCTTTCTGCGATGTCGCTCAGACGTCCGACTGTGGCATTTCTTTTAAAGCCCTTTCTGCGATGTCGCTCAGACGTCCGACCGTGGCATTTCTTTTAAAGCCCTTTATGTGGTGTCACTAAGATGCCCGACTGTGGCATCATTTCCTTATTTTTATTTGTTCACCTTTCGAGGCGTCGCTTCAGACACCCGATCGGTCCTTATTTATGCTCTGTGGGATTTTAGGCGGACTACCGCCGTTTCCCTTTTTACTTACTCATTATGCCAATTTTATTTATTGTGCATTAAGGAATTAATCATGTTGCATCCATGCATGCATTTGTTATATCTTACGTCTGAACTGTCTTGCGAGTACTTTCAAAGTACTCACTGGCTTGTTGATTTGGCCAGATGCTGACGAAGGCGATCTCATGGATGAAGAGTTCGATAGCGAGTCCGACACTTAGAGGAGTCCCAGTCAGTCTCGTGCGACCCTGGATTTGGTCACTGTTTTATATCTGCTTCCGCTACCAAATAAATTTATCGAGCCTCACCTCGACGTTCGATGAAATGATATTCTTAGAGTCTTGTATTTCCCTTCCCGCTGTGTTTTTCCACCACCAACCTATCCGTGAGTCAGTAGTATGTCTCCACACCACTGTGTCCTGTCCGCCATTATGTATGATTATTGGCGTGCTTGTAATAATTTGGTTGAGCGACCGTAGTTCAACCCTGTAATATATTTTATGCTACTGGCTTATTGTATCAAGAAATTGTCTACCAGTGAGGAGGATTTCTCTCATACTGGACTCAAAAGACTGGTTTATCAATAAATATTTTTATTGGAAAACTGGTCGTGACAAGCTTGGTACCAGAGCCAGGCTGACTGTAGGAAGCCACTAGGTGCGAGATTAGCATGACAGAGCTATTTTATGTTTTTGCAATTGTAGTCATTTTCTGTCAGTCAGCATAAATTTATGATCTGACCCTGCAGAATTTTGCCTACTTTTGTAGATGGCCGACAACAGCTGCGAGTCTCAGACCTTCGCCAACGTGCCCGATGGGTTCGTCAAGCTTCTTTCTTTCATCGTTCAGGTCGCGACGGGGCCATCCGTGCGCCCAGTCTTCACACTCTGCCAGCACCGAGTCAACGACAGTCTGACCATGCACCAGGGCGCGAGCAGTTCAGGGGAGGGCGTGGTGAGTTACGCCGCTTCCGGTTCGTGGGAAGAGCCATGCCTACGGAGAGGCATGCTATGCAGATGGCAGCCCGCGAGGCGATAGCTCGTCTCAGGGATGTCCTTCCCGTGATGAAGACTCGTCGTTACCGTTATCTTCCGTGCCATGTGCCTTACACCTGTCACTACGCATACTCCTGCCCCAGAGGAGAACGAGACGAGGCTTTTGAGATGCTCATTGAGTATCTCCGGGCCCTGGAGGCAGCCTTCGACAACCTGGTGGACGACTTCGTAGCTACCCGCATGGACTCAGTCCATGGCTGTGCTGCCAACAGGAGGGAGCTCCTACCCATCGCTCCGCCACCGACTTTTGTCTCGTCATCAGCATCTTTTACGCCTACTCGTCGCCTGCCTTCTACCGAAGAATTTAACCAAGTCATTGCACCCACTCCAGCGCGCACTACACCAACCTTCGCGCCCACTCCTGTACGTGTTGCTCCGCCCCTGGCAACCGCTCCGTCCGCTCTGCGCAACACTACACGTATGGAGCCCATTAGCGAGGAGGAAGTCGAGTCCCCAACCTCGCTACGCCTCGCCCTCGGCAGGGCAAAGGAGGTCGTCAACATCTCTGCCTAAGTACGCTTAGCTGCCATGTATTGTACCGCTTTGTAAGATATGTGCATAGGTTCTGAGAAGTAGCCTGTTTGCGCATCATGTAGGATCTGGAGAAGTGCACTAGCCTTAATAACATGTCAGGATTATGTACGCATATCCTGAGTGATGTACTGTATAATTACCGCCCGCGTATAAGATATGTAATGAGCAGTCCTTCTCCGTGCGCAAGTCGATTTGTTTTTCTTAAGCAAGCTTGGGTATTTAATTATATCTGCCAGCTTTATGCATTTATGGTTTTTTTTGCGACTCTTTCCGCTTTTCTTAAGAGTTTTACAAAAATATTTTTTCCAGAGTGAAAAATGTCTCGTCCTTGGACACGTTCCATGCCAATTCCACCAGAGGAAATTCATGATACTCAACCCAACAATGAGTTCACTCAGGGACAGTCAAGCTAACAAGACAGTGAATCGGCACTTTCACAAATGTGCCGCCTTTATGAACAGAGTCAGCAACAACATCGTGAGATGATGAACCAAGTCATCAACATGGGGAATCATCATGGACAGTATCAGCAACATTCCAAGTTATCTGAGCTACAGAAGACACGTCCTCAAACATTTTCTCACACTGACAAGCCTCTTGAAGCCGAGGACTGGCTTCGAGATATGGAAAGGAAATTGATTATTGCAAAGTGTTCAGATCTCGAGAAGGTACTATATGCTCCACACTATCTCACAGGAGCAGACGCATCGTGGTGGGAGAATTTTCTGCACATGCATCCCAACGAAAATGACATAACCTGGGATGATTTCAAGGAAGGTTTCCGTGGTGCACATATTCCTAAGAGTATTATGAAAATCAAGAAGAGAGAATTCGATGACCTCAAACAAAGGAACATGACAGTGTCAGATTACAACAGTCAATTTACCCTATTATCCCGCTACACCAATGAGGAGCGTATGACTGAAATCAAGAAGATGGAGAAATTCCTTAACGGTCTGGCGCCCGCGCTTAAATGCCAACTGGTCGTGCACACTTTTCCTGATTTTAAAACGCTGGTGGACAAGGCCATTACTCTGGAAAATGAGAGACGCAGTCTGGAAGATATCCGCAAGCGAAAAAGGGACCAGACTAATCACACTCGCAATCACCGAAGCAAGATAGATTTTTAAAAGGGTGGGACACCCAAATTCTCATCCAATGTCTCACGCCCAATCAAGAATTTTCATGCAAGGGACAAGGAATTCACCTATCGCCCTGGCGTTACTTGTTACGCTTGTGGAGAAGAAGGGCATTATGCCAAACAGTGCCCCAAGCCAAGGAACTCAACCCCAAAGCCGAACAACGGCGGCAATAATTCAGCGCCCAAGCGAAACAATTTCAATCCCAACAATAACCACAGGAAGGGTCATCTGAACCACATAACCAAAGAGGAGGCACAAAATGCTCCGGATATCGTACTCAGTACGTTTCCTGTCAACACAATACCTGCAATGGTTTTGTTTGATTCTGGAGCTTCTCACTCTTTCATCTCGAAAAGTTTTGCTTTGCAAAATAATTTTTCGATGCTTCCTTTGGAGAAATCCATAATAATCAAGTCCCCCGGGATTCAGCAAGTCTCTCAGAATTACTGTCAGAATGTGGTCATTGAGTTTGAAGGATTGGAGTTTTACGCAAATCTTATTGTATTGGAAAATAAAGGACTGGATGTCATCCTAGGGATGGATTGGCTAACCACCAATAAAGGTTTTATCGACTGTTTCAACAGGACCGTGATTCTCACACACCACCAAGGGAAGACAATAAGAGTATCAGCCAAGGAAGGAAAAAGACCCCGGCAACCGAGATTAAATAAGGTGGACGTTTCTGAGCTAAACAAGGTTCCAGTAGTGTGTGAATTTCCAGATGTATTCCCTGAAGAGCTGCCAGGCATGCCACCAGACCGAGAAATAGAATTCCGCATTGAGCGAGCACCAGGAACCACCCCCATATACAAGAAACCATACAGAATGGCACCATCCGAGTTGATCGAATTGAAGAAGCAAATAAAGGAATTACTGGAAAAAGGATACATTCGAGCCAGCTCCTCACCTTGGGGATCACCAATTTTATTTGCCAAAAAGAAGGATGGAACGCTGAGATTGTGTATCGACTATCGAGCACTTAACATGGTCACAGTCAAAAACAAATACCCGATGCCAAGGATAAATGATTTGTTTGATCAACTTTCTCAGGCCAAGGTATTCTCAAAAATTGACTTAAGGTCAGGATACCATCAATTGAAGGTACGAACGGAAGATATCCCCAAAACAGCCTTCACCTCCAGATATGGACTGTACGAGTTCACAGTGATGCCATTTGGATTAACTAACGCCCCGGCATATTTTGTTCACCTCATGAACAAAGTATTTATGAAGTTTATGGACAAATACGTCGTAGTATTCATCGACGATATTCTGGTATACTCCAAAACACTAGAAGAGCACGCAGAACATCTCAGGATTGTACTAGGAGAGCTAAGGAAACACCAATTGTATGCCAAGTTCAGCAAGTGCGAATTTTGGCTAAGACAAGTAGGTTTTCTAGGCCACGTGCTGACTCAAGACGGTATAGCAGTGGACCCAGAGAAAGTCAAGGCCGTACTTGACTGGAAGTCACCAGCCAGCGTAACCGACATACGAAGTTTCTTGGGAATGGCAGGATATTACCGCAGATTTATTGAAGGATTTTCCACCATATCCAAGCCTATGACACAGTTACTCAAGAAAGATAAGAAGTTGAATGGACAGAAGCCTGCGAGAAAAGTTTCCAAGAGCTAAAGCGGAAATTAACAACAGCACCGGTATTAATTGTACCCGATATACACAAGAATTTTGAAGTATTTTGTGACGCATCTAGAAAGGGTCTCGGATGCGTGTTGATGCAAGAAGGCAAGGTTGTCGCCTACGCTTCAAGGCAACTTCACAAACACGAGGAAAATTATCCCACTCATGATTTAGAAATGGCAGCAGTTATTCATGCACTCAAGGAATGGAGGCATTTCCTACTTGGGAATCGATGTGAGATATATACGGATCAGAAAAGCCTCAAATACATTTTTACGCAGCCAGAACTAAATTTACGGCAACACCGCTGGTTGGAATTGGTAAAGGATTATGATGTTGGTATCCATTACCATCCAGGGAAAGCAAACGTAGTGGCCGATGCCCTGAGTCGGAACCCCAGCTCCGACGGGAACTATCTGCACAGCTTGAGGCCCGAATTCCATCAAGAATTTGTCAAGCTCAACTTGATAATGGTAGCAGAAGGCACCATATCAAACTTGGAAATACAACCACACCTTGTGGAGAAAATTAAAGAGGCTCAGTCCGGTCGCCCCAGCATTGAAGGAATTAAAAGGAAGTTGAGTATGGGCAAGGCCTCGGAATTCGTCATAGACAATGAAGGAATATTATGGTACGGAGAAAGGCTATGCGTGCCAAACATAGAAGACCTTAAACAGCAAGTTTTAACTGAAGCACACACCACTCCATATTCGATCCACCCTGGAGGAACCAAAATGTATAAGGATATTCAGGAAAGATTTTGGTGGCACGGTATGAAGAGGGGCATAGCCGCCTTCATTGCATGTTGCGACTCATGTCAACGCATAAAAGCTGAACATCAGAGACCAGCCGGACTACTGCAACCTAACAAAATACCTGAGTGGAAGTGGGATGAAATAGGGATGGATTTTATTGTCGGATTACCTCGGTCACGACACGAGAATGATGCCATATGGGTCATCACTGACAGGTTGACCAAAGTGGCACACTTTATTCCAGTGAAGACAACCTACACCACTCAGAGGCTTGCCAGGATTTATCTTTCCCGCATAGTCTGTCTGCACGGTGTCCCGAAGACTATAATTTCCGACAGAGGCACTCAATTCGTCTCAAGATTTTGGGAGCAATTACAACAGGCTTTGGGAACCCAACTAGCCTTCAGTACCGCATACCATCCACAGACTGATGGACAAACAGAACGCGTAAACCAGGTTTTAGAAGACATGCTGAGAGCATGTGTCCTCACCTATGGAACCAGTTGGGAGGACAGCCTACCATATGCCGAGTTCGCATACAACAACAGTTACCAGGCCAGCCTGCAAATGGCTCCTTTCGAAGCCCTATACGGAAGGAGATGTCGTACCCCGTTAAATTGGTCAGAGACCGGAGACAGCCGCATCTTCGGACCAGATATGCTCAGAGAAGCCGAGGAAAAAGTCAAGCTAATCAGGGACCGACTTAAGACCGCTCAAAGTCGACAGAAAAGTTATTATGATCAGAAACATCGTAGGGTCAGCTTCGAACCCGGTGAATTCGTATACTTGAGAGTATCCCCGATGAGAGGATTGCAACGGTTTAAGATTAAAGGAAAATTAGCACCAAGGTTCATTGCACCATTTTGCATAGTGGCACGAAGAGGCACTGTAGCCTACCAACTAGACTTACCCAAAGACTTGTCCGACATTCACGACGTGTCCCACGTCTCTCAATTAAGGAAGTGCGTAAGCAACCCAGAGAAACAAGTATCTCATGAGAGCATTGACGTACGGCCAGACCTCACGTATCGAGAATGTCCCATAAGAATATTAGAAGAGTCTGAAAGGAGGACCCGACAGAAAACCATCAAGTTTTTCAAAGTCCAGTGGAGCAATCACACCGACAGTGAAGCAACTTGGGAAAGCGAGGATTTTCTTCGGACAGAGCATCCACACTTATTTAAGGATCAACTGAAATCTCGGGGACGAGATTTTTCCTAAGGGGGTAGGTGTTGTGACACCCCAAAATTTTTATTTGGTTTTTATCAAAAACTTTGTGGTTTTGAGGAGAGACCTTTTTAAAAATTTTCTTTTTCAGAAAAACCTTCCTCTTAAAAACCTCCTTTTGCCTTGGCAGGGATTTTATTTCTTTCAAACTTTGGTGGTTGATCTTTTGCAAACTACTTCTCTGTTAGTTCCCTCAAAAAAAAATTTTTTTTGGGAGTTTTAATTTGTTTTATTTTAAGTGAAGCTCTATGGAAATTTGGGATTTTCTTATCTTTGAAGCCACCCTTGGCTTTGTATTTTTGCCCATGAGATAAAACCCCTCCAAAACCTTCCCTCCCCCTTGTGATCAACCTAAATTCTCTGTCCCAACTAATCCAAACTGGTTTTGGATTTTATTCTAATTATTTTTCCCCCTCAATTCAATTCTGAATATTATTTGGAAGCCTGAGGGATTTTCAAAGCAAGTACACTTTTTCATTTGAGTTTTGACCTCAAACCAATTCTCCTGGATTGTCCTTTGAACCCACAACCCAGAACCATCTTGATCCACTCCTCCTCTTTTCAATTTTTTTCAAAATACAGTCTCTGCAAGTTTGGACCAGATTTGCCAAATTTGGTGAAATTCATATCCACACTGCTCCAAAAATTCCACCAAAAATCATGCAGCCTACTTGAGCAAGGAGAAGCCACTCCACCAAAAATCAGCTCAAGGAAAAATCACCAGAGGCCAATTTCATTCGGTCGAACACCTTGTGGGCACTGTTACTGTTCAAAGTTCAGAAAATTCAGTTTCAGTGTCATCTTCCGTTCGACAGTTTCAGTCACGCGGCCACAGTGCCCTTGGCACGTTCCTCGCCGCCTCTTCCTCTTGTCCGAAGCTGCACACGCGTGCGTGGAGCCTTCCTGGCGTCGGTAGCACGCTGGCTCGCCCTCGCCGGCGTCTTCTGCGGCGTCGGGACCTCCCGTGGCGGCCGACAGGAGGCACACCACGGCAGAACGCCGTTCCGCACCGCCCATCGCTCCCTGGCTCTCCGCGTGGCCTCATGCATGCCAGCGCACGCCCGTAGCACAGCCACCGTGGCCGGCAAGCACGGAACGCGCTCTCCGCCGCCGACGGGCCCGCGCCATCCCCGTTCCGTCGAGCTCGCCCTTAACACCCAAACCCCGGCCAGTTTAACACCAAAACAGACCCATTGAACCTCCGTGATGACACTCGACCCCCTAACCACCCCGACCGAGCACTGCGCCACCGTAATCGCTCGCCGGTGATCATCGTTCACGGCAACCGCCTCGGACCGCCTATATGAAGGGGTCTCGAGCTCACTCGCGTGCACGCAGCACCTCCACTACTCACCAACACCCCGCGAGGCCACTAGGGGGACCTCGAGGAGGTCTCCTCCCCCAGCTCCGGCCGCCTCGCCCCGCCTCGGCCTCCAGCCCGATTCGTTCTGGTGAGGCCATCTCCGGCGCTCAAACCCCGTTCGTTACCCTCTCTAGCTGCCAGGAGCATAACCCCCTCTTCAATTTAACCTTTGCAGCCCTCTCCGACGAGCCCCTCGACCACCCGAGCCACCGTCCGCCGGAGCAAAGCTCGCCGTCGACGTGGTGCTCGCCGACCGACTCCACCACCATCAACTGACGCGGAAGGGTACCCTGAGCACGGAGGTACTCTCCGATCTCTCTGCCTCGCCGTGGATCGCCGCCGGCGACCACCGTGGCTCTCGGGCGCCGGCGAACTCTGCCGCCGTGTTTGAACATTTGAACCTGACGGGTGGGACCCCACCGTCAGCCTCTCTGCTCTCTCTTTCGAATCGTTTTCTGGAAGCGCCTTCGGGCAGAATGCGTTTTCTCTTCGGGCTGGCGTAGTCGCTACCGAAGCGTTTTCTGTTTTTATAAACTAGCCCCTGGAAATCTTCTGTTTCATTACAGATAAGTCCCTGGACAAAAACCCTTATAACTTTTAATCAGAAAAGTATTTTTGATTGATTCTTTTTCTGTTCTCTTTAAAATTTGTCTAGTTTTTTATCAGATTTATTTGAAAAATATTTGGTTTACCTTCTGTGCACTCCTTGGTATTTACGTTAGCGCATATATTTTCTTTAAACCGTAGATACCGAAGGAGGTGACGGAGCCGCGAACTTCACCAAGCTAGGCTCCGACTACTCTGAACCAGGCAAGCATGTTTGAACTTTTGATATGATGAGTGTCTTGGCATGTTTTGCATTTAGTTAGTTTCATGGCATGTTGGTGAGCATACCGATGAACGTTATTTTATGTGATAATAAGGTGAGTAAGTTCGATGATCCATACGTGGATGAATGTGAATATGAATGGCCATGTGTTGGCATGAGGATGGGTACGATGGCAGTGTTGTAGCATGCCAGTCTTATGCCAGATTATGTGACTTCAGTGTCAAACCATATCGGTCCAGTACCTATCATTTCCTTCCTTGTACTACCACATGTTTTCCGCGAGGAATATGGTTTAGTAAGTTGCAAACCGCTTTCATGGTACACACCAAAGAGGAGAGGCCGTGATGATGGTTCCATGGCCCTGGATTAAAGCCAGTCATCCAGTCAGGGGGCATGGGTGTTTCCGGTTGGGACCGAGAGGGGGGCACCCCTTAGAGCGCGCGTATATAAATTTGATCCCATGCTATTTGAGATTGTGATCTCCCCGTCTCAAAAGTTTTTCTTGGACGATGACTAGGGTGATTCCTAGCATCGAGAGGTAGGATGGGTGTGTACCGGTTAGCTGTGTTTTCTTCCGAAATACCGTAAACGGAACTAGTCCTTCGTGACTACGGAAATCCGTTGGCTGTGGGAAAAATTTTGTACAAACTCTGCAGAGTCATATATTCCTCCAAATCATCTATTCCATGTCAAGTTTCGTTCCATCTTATCCTAATCAATTGTCAGCTTTGATGACAGAGACTCGGGTGAATCGCATGAGTGTTAAGTCCGGTTGAATGATTATCCCTGTGGATGGACTAACCCGTTTATTCTCATGGATTGAATGTTTATTATGAGTATTATTTACTGGTGAATTTAAAGCCCCTTCTGCGATGTCGCTCAGACGTCCGACTGTGGCATTTCTTTTAAAGCCCTTTCTGCGATGTCGCTCAGACGTCCGACTGTGGCATTTCTTTTAAAGCCCTTTCTGCGATGTCGCTCAGACGTCCGACTGTGGCATTTCGTTTAAAGCCCTTTCTGCGATGTCGCTCAGACGTCCGACTGTGGCATTTCTTTTAAAGCCCTTTCTGCGATGTCGCTTAGACGTCCGACCGTGGCATTTCTTTTAAAGCCCTTTATGTGGTGTCGCTAAGATGCCCGACTGTGGCATCATTTCCTTATTTTTATTTGTTCACCTTTCGAGGCGTCGCTTCAGACACCCGATCGGTCCTTATTTATGCTTTGTGGGATTTCAGGCGGACTACCGTTGTTTCCCTTTTTACTTACCCGTTATGCCAATTTTATTTATTGTGCATTAAGGAGTTAATCATGTTGCATCCATGCATGCATTTGTTATATCTTACGTCCGAACTGTCTTGCGAGTACTTTCAAAGTACTGACTTGCTTGTTGATTTGGCCAGATGCTGACGAAGGCGATCTCATGGATGAAGAGTTTGATAGCGAGTCCGACACTTGGAGGAGTCCCAGTCAGTCTCGTGCGACCCTGGATTTGGTCACTGTTTTATATCCGCTTCCGCTACCAAATAAATTTATCGAGCCTCACCTCGACGTTCAATGAAATGATATTCTTAGAGTCTTGTATTTCCCTTCCCGCTGTGTTTTTCCACCACCAACCTATCCGTGAGTCAGTAGTATGTCTCCACACCACTGTGTCCTGTCCGCCATTATGTATGATTATTGGCGTGCTTGTAATAATTTGGTTGAGCGACCGCAGTTCAACCCTGTAATATATTTTATGCTACTGGCTTATTGTATCAAGAAATTGTCTACCAGTGAGGAGGATTTCTCTCATACTGGACTCAAAAGACTGGTTTATCAATAAATATTTTTATTGGAAAACCGGTCGTGACAATGAGCTGTTCCGGAATGGTCCGGAGGTGAAGATTTATATATAGGAAGTTAAGTTTCGGCCATCAGGAAAGTTTCGGGGGTACTCGGTATTGTACCGGGACCACCGGAAGGGTCCCAGGGGTCCATCGGGTGGGGCCACCTATCCCGGAGGGCCCCATGGGCTGAAGTGGGAGGGGAACCAGCCCCTAGTGGGCTAGTGCACCCCCCTTGGGCCTCCCCATGCGCCTAGGGTTGGAAACCCTAGGGGTGGGGGGCGCCCCACTTGGCTTGGGGGCAAGCCACCCCCTTGGCCGCCGCCCCCCCCCCCTTGGAGATTGGATCTCCTAGGGCCGGAGCCCCCCTAGGGACCCTATATATAGTGGGGGGAGGGAGGGCAGCCGGACTCTAGCCCCTGGCCTCTCCCTCTCCCTCCCGTGACACTCCTCCCTCTCCCTGTGCTTGGCGAAGCCCTGCCGAGATCATCGTTGCTTCCACCACCACGCCATCGTGCTGCTGGATCTTCACCAACCTCTCCTTCCCCCTTGCTGGATCAAGTTGGAGGAGATGTCTTCCCAACCGTATGTGTGTTGAACGCGGAGGTGCCGTCCGTTCGGCACTAGGTCATCGGTGATTTGGATCACGACGAGTACGACTCCATCAACCCCGTTCTCTTGAACGCTTCCGCGCGTGATCTATAAGGGTATGTAGATGCACTCCTCTCTCCCTTGTTGCTAGATGACTCCATAGATTGATCTTGGTGATGCGTAGAAAATTTTAAAGTTCTGCTACGTTCCCCAACAGTGGTATCAAAGCTAGGTCTATGCGTAGTTTCTATGCATGAGTAGAACACAAAGCAGTTGTGGGCGTCGATATTGTCAATTTGCTTGTCGTTACTAGTCTTATCTTGATTCGATGGCATCGTGGGATGAAGCGGCCCGAACCGACCTTACACGTATGCTTACGTGAGACTGGTTCCACCGATTGACATGCACTAGTTGCATAAGGTGGCTGGCGGGTGTCTGTCTCTCCCACTTTAGTCGGATCGGATTCGATGAAAAGGATCCTTATGAAGGGTAAATAGAAATTGGCATATCACGTTGTGGTTTTGGCGTAGGTAAGAAACGTTCTTGCTAGAAACCTATAGCAGCCACGTAAAAAATTGCAACAACAATAAGAGGATGTCTAACTTGTTTTTGCAGCATGTGCCGTGTGATGTGATATGGCCAAAAGGATGTGATGAATGATATATGTGATGTATGAGATTGATCATGTTCTTGTAATAGGAATCACGACTTGCATGTCGATGAGTATGACAACTGGCAGGAGCCATAGGAGTTGTCTTTATTTATTTATGACCCGCGTGTCAACATAAATGTCATGTAATTACTTTACTTTATTGCTAAAGCGTTAGCCATAGTAGTAGAAGTAATAGATGACGAGACAACTTCAAGAAGACACGATGATGGAGATCATGGTGTCATGCTGGTGACACGATGATCATGAAGCCCCGAAGATGGAGATCAAAAGGAGCAAATGATATTGGCCATATCATGTCACTATTTGATTGCATGTGATGTTTATCATGTTTTACATCTTATTTCCTTAGAACGACGGTAGCTTAAATAAGATGATCCCTCATAATAATTTCAAGAAAGTGTTCCCCCTAACTGTGCACCGTTGCGAAGGTTCGTTGTTTCGAAGCACCACGTGATGATCGGGTGTGATAGATTCTAACGTTCGAATACAACGGGTGTAAGCCAGATTTACACAACCAATACACTTAGGTTGACTTGATGAGCCTAGCATGTACATACATGGCCTCGGAACACGAAAGACCGAAAGGTCGAGCATGAGTCGTATAGAAGATACGATCAACATGAAGATGTTCACCGATGTTGGCTAGTCCGTCTCACGTGATGATCGGACACGGCCTAGTTGACTCGGATCATGTTTCACTTAGATGACTAGAGGGATGTCTATCTAAGTGGGAGTTCATTGAGTAATTTGATTAGATGAACTTAATTATCATGAACATAGTATAAATCTTTGCACTATGTCTTGTAGATCAAATGGCCCACGCTAATGTTGCCCTCAACTTCAACGCATTCCTAGAGAAAACCAAGCTGAAAGACGATGGCAGCAACTATACGGACTCGGTCCGGAACCTGAGGATCATCCTCATAGCTGCCAAGAAAGATTATGTCCTAGAAGCACCGCTAGGTGGCGCACCCATCCCAGAGAACCAAGACGTTATGAATGCTTGGCAGTCACGTGCTGATGATTACTCCCTCGTTCAGTGCGGCATGCTTTACAGCTTAGAACCGGGCTCCAAAAGCGTTTTGAGAGACATGGAGCATATGAGATGTTCGAAGAGCTGAAAATGGTTTTCCAAGCTCATGCCCGGGTCGAGAGATATGAAGTCTCCGACAAGTTCTTCAGTTGTAAGATGGAGGAAAATAGTTCTGTCAGTGAGCACATACTCAAAATGTCTGGGTTGCAGAACCGCTTGACTCAGCTGGGAGTTAATCTCCCGGATGATGCGGTCATTAACAAAATCCTTCAGTCGCTTCCACCGAGCTACAAGAGCTTTGTGATGAACTTCAATATGCAGGGGATGGAAAAGACCATTCCTGAGGTATATTCAATGCTGAAATCAGCAGAGGTGGCAATCAAAAGGGAACATCAAGTGTTGATGGTGAATAAAACCACTAAGTTCAAGAAAGGCAAGGGTAAGAAGAAATTCAAGAAGGACGGCAAGGGAGTTGCCGCGCCCGGTAAGCAAGCTGCAGGGAAGAAGCCAAAGAATGGACCCAAGTCCGAGACTGAGTGTTTTTATTGCAAGGGAAGTGGTCACTGGAAGTGGAACTGCCCCAAATACTTAGTGGACAAGAAGGCCGGCAACACTAAAGGTATATGTGATATACATGTAATTGATGTGTACCTTACCAGTACTTGTAGTAGGTCCTGGGTATTTGATACCGGTGCGGTTGCTCACATTTGTAACTCAAAGCAGGACCTGCGGAATAAGCGGAGACTGGCGAAGGACGAGGTGACGATGCGCGTCGGGAATGGTTCCAAGGTCGATGTGTTCGCCGTCGGCATGCTACCTCTACATTTACCTACGGGATTAGTTTTAAACCTCAATAATTTTTATTTAGTGCCAGCTTTGAGCATGAACATTGTATCAGGATCTCGTTTAATTTGAGATGGCTACTCATTTAAATCCGAGAATAATGGTTGTTCTATTTATATGAGAGATATGTTTTATGGTCATGCTCCATTGGTGAATGGTTTATTCTTAATGAATCTCGAGCGTAATGTTACACATATTCATACTGTGAATACCAAAAGATGTAAAGTTGATAATGATAGTCCCACATACTTGTGGCACTGCCGCCTTGGTCACATAGGTGTTAAACGCATGAAGAAGCTCCATGCAGATGGACTTTTGGAGTCTCTTGATTATGAATCATTTGACACGTGTGAACCATGCCTCATGGGTAAAATGACCAAGACTCCATTCTCAGGAACAATGGAGCGAGCAACCAACTTATTGGAAATCATACATACTGATGTGTGTGGTCCAATGAGTGTTGAGGCTCGCCGTGGCTATCGTTATGTTCTCACCCTCACTGATGACTTGAGTAGATATGGATATGTCTACTTAATGAAACACAAGTCTGAGACCTTTGAAAAGTTCAAGGAATTTCAGAGTGAGGTTGAGAATCAACGTGACAAGAAAATCAAGTTCTTGCGGTCAGATCGTGGGGGAGAATACTCGAGTCACGAATTTGGCACTCACTTAAGGAAATGTGGAATACTTTCACAACTCACGCCGCCTGGAACACCTCAGCGTAATGGTGTGTCTGAACGTCATAATCGCACTCTATTGGATATGGTGCGATCTATGATGTCTCTTACCGATTTACCGCTGTCATTTTGGGGCTATGCTTTAGAGACTGCCGAATTCACTTTAAATAGGGCTCCGTTGAAATCCGTTGAGACGACACCGTATGAATTATGGTTTGGGAAGAAACCTAAGTTGTCGTTTCTAAAAGTTTGGGGATGGGATGCTTATGTCAAGAAACTTCAACCTGAAAAGCTCGAACCCAAATCGGAAAATGTGTCTTCATAGGATTTCCTAAAGAAACTATTGGGTATACCTTCTACCTCAGATGCAAAGGCAAGATCTTTGTTGCCAAAAATGGGTCCTTTCTAGAGAAAGAGTTTCTCTCGAAAGAAATAAGTGGGAGGAAAGTAGAACTTGATGAAGTATTACCTCTTGAACCGGTAAGTGGCGCAGCTCAAGAAAATGTTCCTGAGGTGCCTGCACCGACTAGAGAGGAAGTTAATGATGATGATCATGAAACTTTAGATCAAGTTGCTACTGAACTTTGTAGGTCCACGAGGACACGTTCCGCACCAGAGTGGTACGGCAACCCTGTCTTGGAAATCATGTTGTTAGACAACGGTGAACCTTCGAACTATGAAGAAGCGATGGCGGGCCCGGATTCTGACAAATGGCTGGAAGCCATCAAATCCGAGATAGGATCCATGTATGAAAACGAAGTATGGACTTTGACTGACTTGCCCGTTGATCGGCGAGCCATAGAAAATAAATGAATCTTTAAGAAGAAGACAGACACGGATGGTAACGTAACCATCTATAAAGCTCGGCTTGTCGCTAAGGGTTATCGACAAGTTCAAGGGGTTGACTACGACGAGACTTTCTCACCCGTAGCGAAGCTGAAGTCCGTCCGAATCATGTTAGCAGTTGCTGCATTCTATGATTATGAGATATGGCAAATGGACGTCAAAACAACATTCCTTAATGGTTTCCTTAAGGAAGAATTGTATATGATGTAGCCGGAAGGTTTTGTCGATCCTAAGAATGCCGACAAGGTGTGCGAGCTCCAACGCTTGATTTATGGGCTGGTGCAAGCATCTCGGAGTTGGAACATTCGTTTTGTTGAGATGATCAAAGCGTTTGGGTTTACGCAGACTTATGGAGAAGCCTGCATTTACAAGAAAGTGAGTGGGAGCTCTGTAGAATTACTCATATTGTATGTGGATGACATACTGTTGATGGGAAATGATATAGAATTCTTGGAAAGCATAAAGGCCTACTTGAACAAGTGTTTTTCAATGAAGGATCTTGGAGAAGCTGCTTATATATTAGGCATCAAGATCTATAGAGATAGATCGAGACGCCTCATTGGTCTTTCACAGAGTACGTACCTTGACAAGATATTGAAGAAGTTCAAAATGGATCAATGAAAGAAGGGGTTCTTGCCTGTATTGCAAGGTACGAGATTGAGCATAGCTCAATGCCCGACCACAGCAAAAGATAGAGAAAGGATGAGTGTCATCCCCTATGCCGCGGCCATAGGGTCTATCATGTATGCTATGCTGTGTACCAGACCTGATGTAAACCTTGCCATAAGTTTGGTAGGAAGGTACCAAAGTAATCCCGGCATGGAACACTGGACAACGGTCAAGAATATCCTAAAGTACTTGAAAAGGACTAAGGATATGTTTCTCGTTTATGGAGGTGACGAAGAGCTCGTCGTAAAGGGTTACGTCGATGCTTGCTTCGACACAGATCTGGATGACTCTAAGTCACAAGCCGGATACGTGTATATTTTGAATGGCGGGGTAGTAAGCTAGTGCAGTTGCAAGCAAAGCGTTGTGGCGGGATCTACATGTGAAGCGGAGTACATGGCAGCCTCGGAGGCAGCACAAGAGGCAATCTGGGTGAAGGAGTTCATTACCGACCTAGGAGTCATACCCAATGCATCGGGCCCGATGACTCTCTTCTGTGACAACACTGGAGCTATTGCCCTTGCCAAGGAGCCCAGGTTTCATAGGAAGACCAGGCATATCAAGCGTCGCTTCAACTCCATTCGTGAAAGTGTTCAAAATGGAGACATAGATATTTGTAAAGTACATACGGACCTGAATGTGGCATATCCGTTGACTAAACCTCTCCCTAGAGTAAAACATGATCAACACCAGAACTGCATGGGTGTTCGATTCATCACAATGTAACTAGACTATTGACTCTAGTGCAAGTGGGAGACTGTTGGAAATATGCCCTAGAGGCAATAATAAAATGGTTACTAGTATATTTCTTTGTTCGTGATAATTGTCTATTGTTCATGCTATAATTGTGTTATCTGGAAATCGTAATACATGTGTGAATACATAGACCACAACACGTCCCTAGTGAGCCTCTAGTTGACTAGCTCGTTGATCAAAAGATAGTCATGGTTTCCTGACTATGGACATTGGATGTCATTGATAACGGGATCACATCATTAGGAGAATGATGTGATGGACATGACCCAATCCTAAGCATAGCTCAAAGATCGTGTAGTTCGTTTGCTATAGCTTTTCCGAATGTCAAGTATCATTTCCTTAGACCGTGAGATTGTGCAACTCCCGGATACCGTAGGAGTGCTTTGGGTGTGCCAAACGTCACAACGTAACTAGGTGACTATAAAGGTACACTACAGGTATCTCCGAAAGTGTCTGTTGGGTTGGCACGAATCGAGACTGGGATTTGTCACTCCGTATGACGGAGAGGTATCTCTGGGCCCACTCGGTAATGCATCATCATAATGAGCTCAATGTGACCAAGTGGTTGATCACAGGATCATGCATTACGGTACGAGTAAAGTGACTTGCCGATAACGAGATTGAACGAGGTATTGGGATACCGACATCGAGTCTCGGGCAAGTAACGTACCGATTGAAAAAGGGAATTGTATATGGATTGATTGAATCCTCAACATCGTGGTTCATCCGATGAGATCATCGAGGAGCATGTGGGAGCCAACATGGGTATCCAGATCCTGCTATTGGTTATTGACCGGAGAGTCGTGTCGGTCATGTCTGCGTGTCTCCCGAACCCGTAGGGTCTACACACTTAAAGTTCGGTGACGCTAGGGTTCTTGAGATATTAGTATACGGTAACCCGAAAGTTGTTCGGAGTCCCGGATGAGATCCCGGACATCACGAGGAGTTCCGGAATGGTCCGGAGGTGCTGATTTATATATAGGAAGTCAAGTTTTGGCCATCGGGAAAGTTTCGGGGGTACTCGGTATTGTACCAGGACCACCGGAAGGGTCTCGGGGGTCCACTGGGTGGGGCCACCTATCCCGGAGGGCCCCATGGGCTGAAGTGGGAGGGGAACCAGCCCCTAGTGGGCTGGTGTGCCCCCCTTGGGCCTCCCCCTGCGCCTAGGGTTGGAAACCCTAGGGGTGGGGGGCGCCCCACTTGGCTTGGGGGGCAAGCCACCCCCTTGGCCGCCGCCCCCCTTGGAGATTGGATCTCCTAGGGCCAGTGCCCCCCTAGGGACCCTATATATAGTGGGGTGGAGGGAGGGAAGCCGGACCCTAGCCCCTGGCCTCTCCCTCTCCCTCCCTCTCCCTCCTGTGACACTCCTCCCTCTCCCTGTGCTTGGCGAAGCCCTGCCGAGATCACCGTTGCTTCCACCACCACGCCGTCGTGCTGCTGGATCTTCATCAACCTCTCCTCCCCCCTTGCTGGATCAAGTTGGAGGAGACGTCTTCCCAACCGTACGTGTGTTGAACGCGGAGGTGCCGTCCGTTCGGTGCTAGGTCATCCGTGATTTGGATCACGACGAGTACGACTCCATCAACCCCGTTCTCTTGAACGCTTCCGCGCGTGATCTACAAGGGTATGTAGATGCACTCCTCTCTCCCTCGTTGCTATATGACTCCATAGATTGATCTTGGTGATGCGTAGAAAATTTTAAAATTCTGCTACGTTCCCCAACATCACCGTCCGAGAGGATCCCGTCGAACAAGAGCTCTTCAAGCGCCGGCTTATGACCACGACAAATAGCATGAAGAAAAAGCAGCAGCAGCTTCAAGCTGATCAAGATCTGCTAGCTGACAAATGGACGCAATTCCTCACGGACGAGGAATATAAACTCGAGCGTCCCTCCAAGAGTTACCCAAGGCGCAGGTTACTTCCCCGACTGGAGGAAGAAGCGTATGATACGGCTGATCGGCCACCTCGTGGCTGCGATAGAGAGGCATTCCAGCCAAAAACTCAGCCTCCACCCCAACGCCATTCAAATAAAAAGGCATGGGGAGATATGCCAGACCTGCGAGACATATTGGAGGACAAGGCAAAGCATTCAAGATCGATCTACGGATCACGAGGGTGCACCACTCTGCGAGACGACAAACGTCACGCCAGATACAGTAAAAGCAAATCCGGCCGGGCCAAACATAGCGGGCAAGACCCATTCGAGCTGCGTCGCGATATAGCCCAATACAGAGGCACCGCACACCCCTTATGCTTCACAGACGAAGTAATGGAACATCAATCCCCAGAAGGTTTCAAACCTGTAAATATTGAATCATACGACGGCACAACATGTCCCGTGGTATGGATTGAGGATTTCCTCCTCCACATCCACATGGCCCGTGGCGATGACTTACACACCATCAAATACCTCCCACTAAAGCTCAAAGGACCAGCGCGGCATTGGCTTAAAAGCTTGCCAGCGGACTCCATTAGTTCTTGGGAAGATCTGGAAGCCACATTCCTTGACAACTTTCAGGGCACTTATGTGCGACCACCAGACGCCGATGACTTGAGCCACAAAATTCAGCAGCCAGAAGAGTCGGCCAGGCAATTCTGGACTCGATTCCTTATAAAGAAAAATCAAATCGTTGACTGTCCGGATGCGGAGGCCTTAGCGGCTTTCAAGCACAACATCCGAGACGAGTGGCTAGCCCAGCACCTTGGTCAGGAAAAGCCGAAATCTATGGCAGCTCTCACGACGCTCATGACCCGCTTTTGTGCGGGAGAAGACAGCTGGCTGGCTCGCAGTAATAGCATATCGAATAACCATGGTACCTCAGATACCAAGGACGGCAATAGCAGGTCACGTCGCGACAAGCATAAGCTCCGCATTAACAGCGAAAATACTGAGGATACGGCAGTCAATGCCAGATTCAAAGGCTCTAAACCCGGTCAGCGGAAAAAGCCATTCAAACAAAGTACGCTGGGTCCGTCCAGCTTGGACCATATACTCGATCGCTCGTGTCAAATATACGGCACCCAGACAAGCCAGCCAATCACACCAACATGGATTGTTGGGTGTTCAACCAGGCCGGCAAGTTAATTGCCGAAAACAAGGACAAGGGGCCGCATAGCGATGACGAGGAAGAGCCCTGGCAGCCCCCGCAAGTGCGGACGGTGAACATGCTATACGCAACCCACATCCCCAAGAGGGAGCGGAAGCATGCGCTCAGGGACGTATATGCGTTGGAGCCAGTCGCCCCAAAGTTCAACCCTTGATCCTCCTGTCCGATCACCTTCGATCGCAGGGACCACCCCACTAGTATCCGTCATGGAAGATTCGCCGCACTGGCCCTAGACCCAATCATCGACGGATTTCACCTCACTCGAGTCCTTATGGACGGCGGCAGCAGCCTGAACCTGCTTTGTCAGGACACAGTGCACAAAATGGGTATAGACCCCTCAAGGATCAAACCCATGAAAACGACCTTTAAGGGCATCATTCCAGGTGTAGAGGCCCATTGCACAGGCTCAATTACACTGGAAGTGGTCTTTGGATCCCCAGATAATTTCCGAAGCGAAGAGTTAATCTTCGATATAGTCCCATTCCGCAGTGGTTATCACGCGCTGCTCGGGTGAAATGCATTCGCTAGATTCAATGCGGTACCACATTATGCATACCTCATGCTCAAGATGCCAGGACCTCGCGAAGTTATTACAGTCAATGGAAACACAGAGCACTCTCTCCAAACAGAGGAGCACACCGCGGCCCTCGCAGCAGAAGCGCAAAGCAGCCTCTCAAGGCAATGAACTAGTTCGGCGCTTCAAAGCCCGGACACCTTCAAGCGCGCTCGGGGCAATCGGCAAATAGACCGCCTGGCGCGATCTAAGCTCGCATAGCAATACGGCGTCCACCCCAATCCCAGGCCAGTGGCGAAACTCGTGCCATGCATACATAATTACGCATTAAAAATACCATGGGCACATGTGGGGAGGGGGGCACAGCTGCGGCACACCCCAAAATGCGGCCTAAACCGCACTAGGGGCTTCCTGTTTGGTTATTTTCCTTTTTCTTTCAGGACCTTAATCTCTGGAAACACTGTCCGGCAGCACTATTGCCGAACACATGATACATCAACCAAGGAGGCGAACATCTACGTCATACCACGGAATTACCAGGTTGATTACAGTAACAAGCGAAATATTCGATTTCATATCATTCCTTAGCTTGCCCTTGGAAGGGACATAGTCCTACTCTTTTCTTATCGCACTATCTATATCACTCTGCTTTAACGTAATTTTTCAATAAACAATGCATGACATTATGACTATTATTGCATTCTTATATATATATATATGTGTGTGTGTGTGTGTTCATTAATGACGCCTTGCAACCGTACACTCTGGTACGGCCAATACACCAGGGGCTTACGTACCCCACAATGCGGTGTGAAAAGTCCAAACACTTTCACAAGTGCGGCACCCCAAACTTATAGCATTATATGCATCAGCTCCGAATCATGTCTTTGGTCAAATGTTGGGTTTGCCCGGCTCCTATGTTTTGGTACCTTACGTTCCGCTCTATCGGCTAAGGTAGTGCTAGGAGAACTACTGCGATTGTGTCCCGGTTCTGCCGGGCTGAGCACCTCAGTAGAGAAAGCTAAAACTGACTGTCATGATAAGGCGAGAGACTGGTCGCTATTCGGCGAGGTTTTTCGAGTCCCTAAAGACTTATGCCGCTTAGGGAGAGGGGCCGGCCCTGTCCGGCTTACAGGCATGTATCGTGCCCCGAATTCGGCCCCTCCGGATACCAGGGGCTTCACCGAAATTTAAAATTAGAGAATTCTATGGCTAAGTGAGAGTGATAAAGCATTATTAGTCCGGTTGCCTTGTTCGTTGTGCTGAGAACCTCCCTTGAAGGACCCAAATATGGGAACATGAGTGCTCAGGTTTATCCCGAACACCCCAGCACTCGTGGCATGGGGGAAGAAGCCGAGGACTAGCCATCTCTCAGATTGGATAAACAGCCAAACAGAAGGTAATATTTTAAATTCCAACAAGCGTTGCATAGCGCATATGAAACAAGTTTTCATACATACAGGATAAAACGAGCAAGTCTCATTCAAATATTACATATTTCGAACACTCGTCCACGATGAGATGGGTGCCCGGCAGAACACCCTCATAGTACATCTCGGGGTGGCGGTGCTCCTTGCCCTCTGGCGGCCCCTCCTTGATCAGCTTCACGGCGTCGAGCTTGACCCACTGCAATTTCACACGGGCGAAAGCCCAGCGTGCACCTTCAATGCAGACAGATCGCTTGACGACCTCCAGCCATGGGCAGGCATCCACAAGCCGCCTCACCAGGCCGAAGAAGCTGTTCGGAAGAGCGTCGCCAGGCCACAGCCGGACTATAAAGCTCTTCATGGCCTGATCAGCCGCCTTATGTAGCTCGACCATCTGCTTCAGCTGGTCGCTCATTGGCACTGGATGTTCGGCCTCAGCATACTGAGACCAGAACAACTTCTCCGTCGAGCTTCCGTCCTTGGCTTGGTAAAATTGTGCGGCATGGGACACACTAAGGGGCAGATCTGCGAATGCTCCTGGAGAGCTCCGGATTCGGGTAAGTATTGGTAATTAACTTTTACATGCTTGCTTTGCATATAGAAAGGCTTACCTGCGGCTATCTTCTTCATCGTGTCGATCTCTTGGAGGGCCTTTTGGGCTTCGGCCTTGGCACTCTTTGCGCTCTCAAGGGCCGCGGCAAGCTCAGACTCTCACGTCTTCAAGTCAAGCTCCAACAGCTCGTGCTTTGTCACGAGTGCCTGGAGCTCTTGCTGCACCTCGCCCACCCGAGCCTCGTGCTTCTCTCGCTCGATGCGCTCCTTGGCCGCTGTATCTTCGGCCTTGGTTAGCACTTGCTTCAGGGTCACCACCTCAGGCGTGGCCCCTAGCAAACATACAATGATCCTATCATTTTGCAATCGCGTCCTTTTTTATATATAAATTTCTATAGACAGGGTATTACTTACCCCTGTTCTCCTCGAGCTGCCTCTTGGCAAGGCCGGGCTCTTTCCTGGACCCCTCGAGGTCCTGCTTCAGTACGGCGACCTCCGCAGTCAGTGCGGCGGATGCCAGCAGCGAAGCCTGCATACGCATATTGACATACTTATATTAGACTCCTGCGATATTATTTGATCCTCTATTTGGGTTTTCTTTGTGAACACCGAACAGAGCATCAGGGGCTACTGTCTATGCGGTAATATTTCTACTACATTTTAAAACACTTACCTCGAAGCATGTTAGAAGGCTGGCACAGGCTTCAGTCAATCCGCTCTTGGCGGACTGAACCTTCTGGATCACCGCACTCATGATAGTGCGGTGCTCCTCGTCGATGCAAGCGCTGCGAAGCGCTTCCAGCAAATTGTCCGGTGCCTCTGGATGGACAGAGGTCACTGGCACAGGCGTCTTGCCCCTCTTAGAAGGAGGCCGCCTGCCCGAGCCCGGAACCGCTGGAGGGTCCGACACGGTGCTCCGCTGAGGGCCGAACTTGGAGCTCTCGGAGGCCGCCTGCCCGAGCCCGGAACCGCTGGAGGGTCCGGCACGGTGTTCGGCTGAGGGCCGAACTCGGAGCTCTCGGGGGCCCCGTCCCCGCGGCTCCCGGAGTCCGGAAGGTCGCCTTGAGGTGCCTCCAGGACTATCTCCCCTCGATCCGGTGCCTCTTGAGACAACACCTCGGCGTCATCGGCAGGATGAGGGGAGGTGGCGGTCGGGAGCCGTCCGATGATACATCGATACTGGCTCGTGGCGGCCTGCATAATTGCGTTCGGCATTAGGGAAAGCAGTGCGACAAAGGATCCTAGGAGTTAATCTAGTATCTGAATACTTACGATCTCCCTGGGGGCTTGACCCTGGGAAACCACTCGCCTTCGCCTTCGTCGGCGGCGGTGGAGCTGTCCAAAAGGAGAGTCCTTCCCTTATTGGACCCTCTGGCCTCCCCGGTTGGGGCGGCCTTCCTTTTCTTGTCTCCCCCAGTCGGTGGGGCAGCATCTTCTTCTTCTTCCTCGTCTTTGGGGGAAGAGAGCGCCACAGAGTCATCGGACAGTGAGTCCGATGATGCCTGGCGCCGGGAACTCTTTCGGGTTCCCTTGGCTTCTTGGTCTTCTCCGGCACCTTATAAGGGGCTGGAGTCAGCATCTTCGCCAGAAGAGCATCTACGGGGCCTTCAGGCAAAGGAGCCGGACAGTCGATCTGTCCGGCCATCTTCTGCCAGTCCTATCAGAGGTACGGGAGTTTAGATCCCGCATAGAGTCAATCTATATAAAAAATACTTATCCTGTGAAAGGTAAAACAACTTACCGCACTGGCTTGGTGCTTTGCGCTGAATCTGCGATCCTCAGTAATAGGGGGGGGCCTCGACACTTTTGAACAGCACCCTCCAGGCGTCTTCATGAGTTGTGTCGAAGAGCCTGTTCAGAGTTCGGTGCTGCGCCGGATTGAACTCCCACAAGTTGAACTCCCGTTGTTGGCACGGTAGTATCCGGCGGATGAGCATAACTTGGACTATGTTGACAAGCTTGAGCTTCTTGTCCACCATGTTTTGAATACATGTTTGGAGTCCAGTAAGCTCTTTCGAACTACCCCAGGACAGGCCTTCTCTTTCCAGGAGGTGAGCCACGTGGGGAAGCCAGATCGGAACTCGGGGGCCGCTGCCCATGCAGGGTCGCGCGGCTCGGTGATATAGAACCACCCCGAGTTCCACCCCTTTATGGTTTCCACAAAGGAGCCCTCGAGCCATGTTATGTTGGGCATCTTGCCCACCATGGCGCCTCTGCACTCCGCCTGGCGGCCGCCCACCACCTTCGGCTTGACATTGAAGGTCTTCAGCCATAAGCCGAAGTGGGGCTTGATGCGGAGGAAGGCCTCGCACACAACGATAAACGCCGAGATGTTGAGGATGAAGTTCTGGGCCAGATCGTGGAAATCCAGGCCGTAATAAAACATGAGCCCCCGGACGAAGGGACGAAGAGGGAACCCCAGTCCACGGAGGAAATGGGTGAGGAATACTACCCTCTCATGGGGCCTGGGGGTGGGGATGAGCTGCCCCTCATCTGGGAGCCGGTGCGCGATGTCGTCGGGCAGGTATCCGGCTCTCCTCAGTTTCTTGATGTCTCCCTCCATGACGGAGGAGACCATCCACTTGCCTCTCACTCCAGACATGGTTGGATAAGGTTGAGGTGGAAGAGTGGACTTGGGCGCTAGAGCTCGAGTGTGCGAAAACGGATGAGCAAAGGAGGAAGAAGGCGTGGATAGAAAGGTGAATCCTTATCCCTTTATATGGGCGGACGAAACTAAGCGTCCCCACTTGCCTGGTAAAACTCGCTTATCCCCCAAGCACCGCAATTGATGGCGCGGTTGGGTTACCCACGCCCGTATTGATGAGAATCCCATAATAAGGGGACACGATCTCTGCTTTGACAAGACGTGTTGAAAAACTGCCTCACTTTATGTGCGGAGCTGGTTAAAAGAAACGGTTCGAATAATCACCGGGCAATGACATAACGTCATGCTGCCAAAACAAGCCAGCAAATTAGATCTGCAAAAATATTATTCTCTCTATGGTGGAATGTGGAACTTATTTTGCAGGGTCAGACACTATCCTCGTATTCAAGTTCTTCTGTGATGTATTTGGAGAAGGAACCCGCCTTGCAATGCCGAAGACAATACTGCACGCCGGACTCATCGTCACTGAAGCCTGGTTCAGGGGCTACTGAGGAAGTCCTGGATTAGGGGGTCTCCGGACAGCCGGACTATCTCCATTGGCCAGACTGTTAGACTATGAAGATACAAGATTGAAGACTTTGTCTCGTGTCCGGGTGGGTCTCTACTTGGCATGGAAGGCAAGCTAGGCAATACGTATATGGATATCTCCTCCTTTGTAACCGACCTTGTGTAACCCTAACCTCTCCAGTGTCTATATAAACCGAATGGTTTTGGTCCGTAGGACAACAATCATAACATACAATCATACCATAGGCTAGCTTCTAGGGTTTAGCCTCTCTGATCTCGTGGTAGATCTACTCTTGTACTACCCATATTATCAATATTAATCAAGCAGGACGTAGGGTTTTACCTCCATCAAGAGGGCCCGAGCCTGGGTAAAACTTTGTGTCCCCTGCCTCCTGTTACCATCCGGCCAAGACGCACAGTTCGGGACCCCCTACCCAAGATCCGCCGGTTTTGACACCGACACCCCTACTGATCGTTTAGAACAATATTTTCTAGACCATGAAAATGATTTACATATGCATGAAAGAAATGAAATAGATAATATTTTCTTTGAACAACGTCCTCTGCTTAAACACAATTTGCCTATTGAAACTCTAGGAGGTCCTCCTCCACCTAAAGGAGATCCTGTGTTTGAATTAAAATAATTGCCAGACAGTTTGAATATGCTTATCTTGATGAGAAGAAGATATATCATGTTATCATTAGTGCTAACCTTTCAGAACATGAAGAAGAAAGATTGCAGAAAGTTCTAAGGAAGCACCGAGCCGCTATTGGATATACTCTTGATGATTTAAAGGGCATTAGTACCACTCAATGTCAGCACAAGATTAATATGGAACCTGATGCTAAACCTGTTGTTGATCACCAACGTCGATTAAATCCGAAGATGAAAGAAGTGGTAAGAACAGAAATATTAAAACTTCTGGAGGTAGGTATAATTTATCCTATAGCTGATAGTAGATGGGTAAGTCATGTACATTGTGTCCCTAAGAAGGAAGGTATTACCGTTGTTCCTAATGACAAGAATAAACTTATTCCACAAAGAATTGTTAAAGGCTATAGAATGGTAATTGACTTTAGAAAATTAAACAAAGCAACTAGAAAAGATCATTACCCTCTGCCTTTTATTGATAAAATTCTTGAAAGATTATCTAAGCACACACATTTTTGCTTCCTTGATGGATATTCTGGCTTTTCACAAATACCCGTTTCTCAACCCGATCAAGAAAAAACACTTTTACTTGCCCTTTTGGAACCTATGCTTATAGACGTATGCCTCTCAGTTTATGCAATGCACCTGCTACTTCTCAAAGGTGTATGACTGTTATATTCTATGATTTTTGTGAAAAGATTTTTGAGGTTTTCATGGATGACTTCTCTGTTTATGGAAAGTCTTTGTATGATTGTTCAAGCAATCTTGATCGAGTTTTGCAAAGATGTGAGCAAACAAATCTTGTGTTGAATTGTGAGAAGTGCTACTTTATGGTTAACGAAGGTATTGTTTTGGGACATAAAATTTCTGGAAGAGGTATTGAAGTGGACAAAGCTATGGTTGATGCAATTAAGAAAATGCCATGTCCTAAAGATATCAAAGGTATTCGTAGTTTCCTTGGTCATGCTGGTATCTATAGGAGATTTATCAAAGACTTATATAAAATTTCTAGGCCTCTTACAAATCTTCTGCAAAAGGATATTCCTTTTGTTCCCGATGATGATTATTTAGATGCCTTCGAAACACTCAAGAAAGCCTTAATTTCTGCACCTATTGTTCATCCACCTAATTGGAACTTGCCTTTTGAAATTATGTGTGATGCTAGTGATTATGTTGTTAGTGCTGTTCTAGGACAAAGAGTTGATAAGAAATTGAATGTTATTCATTATGCTAGTAAAACGCTAGACAATGCACAACAAAATTATGCTACCACTGAAAAAGAATTTCTAGCAGTGGTGTTTGCTTGTGATTAATTTATATCATATACTGTAGATTCAAAAGTAATTGTTCACACTGATCATGCTGCAATAAAGTATCTTATGGAAAAGAAAGATGCCAAACCTAGGCTTATTCGATGGGTTCTCTTGCTACAAGAGTTTGATTTGCATATCATTGATAGAAAAGGAGCAGAGAACCCCATGGCAGATTACTTGTCTAGGCTTGAGAATGTTCCTGATGACCCACTACCTATTGATGATAGTTTTCCTGATGAGCAGTTAGCTGCAATAAAATTTTATCATAACAGTCCTTGGTATGCTGATTATGCTAATTACATTCTTGCTAAATATTTACCACCTAGTTTCACCTACCAACAAAAGAAAAAAAATTCTTCTATGATTTAAGACATTACTTTTGGGATGACCCACATCTTTATAAAGAAAGAGTAGATGGTATTATTAGACTTGTGTACCTGAGCATGAACAAGGACAAATCCTACGGAAATGTCACTCCGAAGCTTATGGAGGACATCATGCGGGAGACAGAACTTCTCACAAAGTATTGCAATCTGGGTTTTATTGGCCTACTCTCTTCAAGGATGCTCGGAATTTCGTCTTATCTTGTGATGAATGTCAAAGAATAGGTAATATTGGTAAGCGTTAAGAAATGCCTATGAATTATTCACTTTCTGTTGAACCATTTGATGTTTGGGGATTTGATTACATGGGACCTTTTCCTTCCTCTAATGGGTATACTCATATTTTGGTTGCTGTTTATTATGTTACTAAGTGGGTAGAAGCTATTCCAACTAGTAGTGCTGATCAGAATACCTCTATTAAAATGCTTGAAAGTCATTTTCCCAAGGTTTGGAGTCCCTAGATATTTTATGACTGATGGTGGTTCACACTTTATTCATGGTGCTTTCCATGAAATGCTTGCCAAGTATGATGTTAATCATAGAATTGCATCACCCTATCATCCTCAGTCTAGTGGTCAAGTTGAACTTAGCAATAGAGAAATAAAATTAATTTTACAAAAGACTGTCAATAGGTCCCGGAAGAATTGGTCTAAGAAATTAGATGATGCACTTTGGGCTTATAGAGCAGCATATAAAAATCCTATGGGTATGTCTCCATATAAAATGGTTTATGGAAAAGCTTGTCATTTGCCTCTTGAGTTAGAACACAAAGCTTATTGCGCAATTAAAGAACTTAACTATGATTTCAAAGTTACTAGTGAGAAGAGGTAATTTTATTTTAGGTCATTAGATGAATGGTGAACCCAGTCTTATGAAAATGCCAAGTTATTTAAAGAAAAAGTTAAAAGATGGCATGATAAAAGAATCCAAAAGCGTGAGTTCAAAGTTGGAGAATATGTTCTTTTGTACAACTCTCATTTCAGATTCTTTGCAGGAAAACTCCTCTCCAAATGGGAAGGACCCTATGTCATCGAGGAGGTTTATGGATCTGGAGCTATCAAAATAAATAATGCCGAAGGTACTAACTCGAAGCTTGTTAATGGGCAGCAAATAAAACCTTATATCTTAGGTACGCCCATTAATGTTGAAAGCAATATTATCCAAACTATGACACCGGAAGGGCACATAAAAGAAACCTTCCGGAACACTCCAGAATCATGAAAAAGAGGAGGTACGTGATATGGTAAGTAAACAAACTCCGAAAAATCTGCAAAAATATTTTCTATCCATTTTGGAATATAACAAAAATTAGGAAAATAAGAAACTACCAGGAAGGTCACCCTGGTGGGCACAAGACACCAGGGCGCGCTTGGCAAGGCGCGCCCAGGTGGGTTGCCAGGCACACCCAGGTGTGTTGTGCCCACCTGGGGTACCTTCTGGACTCTATTTTTCCTTCGTTTGCTTGTTTTCCAAGATAAAAAATCTTTATATACACCCCAAGCCAATTGACCACCATATCGCGGAGAAATGTTTTGTTTTCTTTTCTTGCTGTTTTCATGACAGATCTGAAAATATGTCATCCCAAGACTCGGAGGGTGAGAGCTATGTTGGTTATTTTATCGCAAACCCCAAGTCTTATGGGGATGTGGAGCACTATAGCTGGACTTCGGAGGAAGAGGAAGACTATGATCCTAAAGGGAAGGAAGAGACAAGCTTAGACAAGGATGAAGTCCCATTGCCTCAACCCAGGGACATGCATGTGGAATTCAAGAAGTCAAGTCTCCCCAACAAGGCAAAGAAGCCTAAGATCCAGTTTATACCCTTCCGTCTTTTGCAGGAAAACAAGCAAGATTTATGCAAAAAGGTATTTGAGCTTTAGCAGGAGATCGGTGAATTGAAGGAGGAAAATTCCATCCTCAAGCGTAAGCTAAGGAAGAAGGACAAGATCGCTATTACTTCATCACCACCACCTCCTTCTTCATCACCAAAATAAAATTGAGTATCGGGTATGGGCACTCCCCTTGGCTTGAGCCAAGCTTGGGGGAGGTGCCCCGGTATCTTATCACCTCCACTATCTTTCGCCTTTACTTATCTTAGTTCGATCCATAGTTATCTTTTGCTTTAGATGAATAAAAGTTTAGTTCGATCCTTTCTTTTTGAGAGTTTGCTTAGTGATCTATCTTTGTAATGTGTGCGAGATATATAATAAAGTTTAGTTTGAAATTTTGCTTTCTTTACTTCCATGTTTCAATAAGAATAAAGGAAATAAATGAAAAAGATCATATGCTAATCTTATGGTAAGTAATGACATCACATAAGGAAAAGTATAAGTAGAAAATTTTATTGGAGATTGACAAACATAGCATCTGTCAATGATGCAATTCAAGAAAGAATTAATAAGGGCAGAGAAGATTCACATGAAAATACACTATCTTGGAAATCTTTTGTGATTGTGAGCCCCCATCAAAATATTATATGCCAAAGTTGTTGACATTGGACAAGGAAGACAACGTAATGAGTTATGTTTGTTCATATTCACAAAGAAGTTATATTGTCATAGATCCTTCAACATGTGGTGCTTTCTCCCCATCTTTGCTAGCCAAAAATTTTGCACCAAGTAGAGATACTACTTGTGCACCCAAAAACCCTTAAACCCAAATCTTTTCTTCAAGAGTCCACAATACCTACCTAAGGATTGAGAAATATCCTTCAAGTAAGTTGTCATCGATGCAATAAGGAAATAAAAATTGCTTCTAAAAGTGTTAGATCAATTAGTGTAAAAGAAAATTGAGCGTTGTACGAACTTGTGATGGCAAAGAATAAAAGCGATAGACTGCATAATAAAGGTTGCCATCATAAGGGGCAATATAACATGACATTCTTTTGCACTAAGGGATTGAGCATACAAACAAAAAGCGGATGGCAAGCTCTGCTTCCCTCTGGGAAGGGCCTATCTTTTACATTTATGTATTTACTTTCATGCAAGAGTCAAAGTTTTTCTCTTTATTCCTTTTTATTTTTATCTTTTGGCAAGCATCATGTGGTGAGGAAAGATCCAGGCACATATATCCAGTTGGATATGGATGGCATGAGTTATTATGGTTGACATCACCCTTGAGGTGAATAAATTGGGAGGCGAAACTAGAAGCCCCTATCTTTCTATGTGTCCGGTTGAAACGTTTTGCTCATGTGTATGCGGTGAGTGTTAGCAATCATAGAAGACTATATGATATGTTTGAGTATGTGGACTTGCCTAAAGGCTCCGGTACGTGCCCTTCCTGAAAAGATGATGAATTGTAGTTGCAAGTTGACTGAGAACATAGTTTATTGGTTTCCAATAGAGTTTATGCTTTATACTTCGATGTTGTGATGGACTGTTACTTATTCATCAGAATTCTATGATAAAAGCTCTAAGATAAAATTTTTACGTTTAAGTCTGTAGCTGTTATAATAATTTACATAATGCTTCTATGTTCGTATTTTGTTTTTACCGACACCTCTTTCTCTAAGCATGTGGACATGTTTTTTGATTTCGGTTTTCGCTTGAGGATAAGAGAGGTCTAAGCTTGGGGGAGTTGATACGTCCATTTTGCATCATGTTTACCTGCTGTTATTCATAATGTTTTTATGCATAATAATGCTTTTTGGAGTATTTCTAATGCCTTTTCTCTCATAATATGCAAGGTTCACACAAAGAGGGAGAATTCTAGCAGCTGGAAATCTGGACCTGAAAAAGCTACGTCATGCCACCTATTCTGCACAACTCCAAATGAGTTGAAACTTCACGAGTAATTTTTATGGAATAAATAAGAAATACTAGAGAAAATAACCACCGGAGGGGGGCCACCTGGTGAGGACAAGACACCAGGGAGCGCATGCCCCCCCAGGCGCGCCCTAGTGGGTTGTGTTTTGCCCAACCTACCTCCGGTGCCCATCTTCTAGTATATAAGTCATTTTGACCTCGAAAAAATAGGGGGAGGACATTCGGGACGAAGCGCCGCCGTCTTGAGGAAGAACTTGGGTAGGAGCACTTTTGCCCTCCGGCGAAGCGATTCCGCTGGGGGGACTTCCCTCCCTGAGGGGAAAATCATCATCATCATCTTCACCAACAACTCTCCCATCTTGGGGAGGGCAATCTCCATCAACATCTTCAACAACACCATCTCCTCTCAAACCCTAGTTCATCTCTTGTGTTCAATCTTTGTACCGGAACTATAGATTGGTACTTGTGGGTAACTAGTAGTGTTGATTACATTTTGTAGCTAGTTGATTACTATATGGTTTATTTGGTGGAAAATTATATGTTCAGATCCAATATGCTATTTAATATCCCTATGATCTTGAGCATGATTATCATTTGTGAGTAGTTACTTTTGTTCTTGAGGTCATGGGAGAAATCTTGTTGCAAGTAATCATGTGAACTTGATATGTGTTCGATATTTTGATAGTATGTATGTTGTGATTCTCTTAGTGGTGTCATGTGAACGTCGACTAAATGACACTTCACCATACTTGGGCCTAAGGGAATGCATCATGGAGTAGTTATTAGATGATGAGTTGCGAGAGTGACAAAAGCTGCTTAAACCCTAGTTTATGCGCTATTCCGTAAGGGACCGATTGGATCCAAAAGTTTAATGCTAGGGTTAGAATTTATTCCTAATACTTTTCTCGTAGTTGCGGATGCTTGCGAGGGGGTTAATCATAAGTAGGAGGTTTGTTCAAGTAAGAACAACGCCTAAGCACCGGTCAACCGAGATATCAAATTATCGAAGTAGCGAACACGAATCGAACCAACATGATGAAAGTGACTAGATGAAATTCCCGTGTACCCTCAAGAATGCTTTGCTTATTATAAGAGACCGTTTTGGCCTGTCCTTTGCCTCAAAAGGATTGGGCTACCTTGCTGCACTTTTGTTACTACTATGGTTACTTGCTCGTTACAAATTATCTTGCTATCAAACTACTCACTACTTATAATTTCAGTGATTGCAGAGAATACCTTGTTGAAAACCACTTGTCATTTCCTTCTGCTCCTCGTTGGGTTCGACACTGTTACTTATCGAAAGGACTACGGTTGATCCCCTACACTTGTGGGTCATCAAGGCTCTTTTCTGTCGCCGTTGACGGGGAGTGAAGCGCTCTTGGTAAGGAAAAATTATTACTACGTGCTGAAATTTATTGTCACTTGTTACTATGGAGAACAATCTTTTGAGGGGTTTGTTTGGGGTATCTTTGGGGTATCCTTTGAGGTTTTTTTGTTACTAGGTGTGTGTGTGGGAAAGATGGAGAGAGATGATATGTGTCGATGTAATGCATGTGAAAAAAGACTAGTCTATAGCTTGCCACGAGGCTATTCCTGTCGAATGCCCCAATAACCGTAAGATATGTACCCGACAGTACCAGTTATTGCACGTACATAGCAGTAGAAAAAGAAGTACCATGTCATATTACCAAACTGCCACACCACGGCCGGGAAGACGTCCCCACATTACGCTATCCGGGAATAGTGCCGCACTTCGAAACTAGAACCGTCAATAAATTTTGAGCTTGCATCTCGCCACATTCCAAATTACTACCATGCTATGTTTAATTGCAAACTTGTTCACACCGATCACACCCTAAACGGAGTCCCACTTAGGAGCGTATTAGTACTCGGTTATAAATACTACTATGCCAAGATGACTGCACATTCCTCCTCAACTCCTCATCCACAAAAAAAAACAAGTCATTCAACATCGTTCCCTTGCGTCTGCCATGGCCAACGTGAATTCTGGGTCGAGAGATTACCACCAGGGAGAGGCGAGCATGGAAGCGGAAGCACGAGAGACGTCCCGCCTCGCCGCAGAAGCAGCCGACATGTCCCACCGTGCGGCACAGAGGTCCCGCCACGCCGCCGAAGCAGCACAGAGGTCCCTCCGGGCCGTTGATGCAGCATACTGGTCCGGCTGCGCCGCGGAAGCAGCAGAGATGTCCCGCCGCGTCGCGAATGTAGCAGAGGTGTCCTACCGTGCCGCAGCAGCCTGAGAAAATTTCTGGTGGATAGGCGAGGACTCTTACAGGCGCATGCATGTGATCGTCCATAGGCAGATGTATCAGATCTCTGGCTGGGCGAGGTTGCAGGACAACATGAAAGCCTCATTTGAACAGGCTACCAGCGTCATCCAGCAACTAGGGGAGGGAAATGCGAAGGCCGAACGTGACCTGTTGAGGGCGAAGATCGCCGGAACGGAGGAGGCTGCTGCCTTGTTGAAGAGGATGGGCATCATCGTCAAGAAACTTATGGACGAGAATGCCATTCTCCGCATCAAGCGCAAAAGGTTGCTGGAGGAATCTGTGGATGCTGACAAGCAGCATATTAAGGACATGAAACTAATGAAAGAGATCATCGCCACTCGCCACAAGAACTAGTCTCCGTGACCTGCAGCGCATCAAGAAAGTAGAGACCAGCGAGCCAGATCATTGTATGCGTCTTCCTTCATCTTTTGCCCTTGTGTTTCGGGCATAGCCGCATGTGGCTTTTTTAATTATTCCTAAATATGTAAGACAATTATTGTCCACTGTCGTCCTTATATATTCATCAGTATTGCTATAAGTCGCAGTAGATGCTATATAGGTCCGTCGGATCTTACATCAAGATCCGTGCAAAATTTTCTTTTCCGGTTTTAATTTGTTCTCTCTTAAATCTTAGTCGAGTGAGACATAGCCATGCCATTAAACAGGGGCTCAGGTGCCATTAGTGGAGACCCTAGGAGAGAGGTGGCCGATAGATGGATGTCAAAGGGCTCTTCTCCTGATAAGCACACGCATGGGTCTGATCTCATGCCTCCCATACTCAAATAGCTACCCTGCACGGTGCCTCCTACCTAATAAAAAAGGGGACACATAGCGGCACGTAAATGCTAAGTAGAACGCCCACGGTTTCAATAATACTTGTGTTTCCGATTGTAACATCATAGCACTTGTTCCAAAATGACTTTGTTGATTGTTAATGTGTGCGCCTTCGCAAATTGGACAGCAAAATTACCACAACATGTTGGTGCCATGTCATGACACCAAGCCATGTTTCATGATTTTCATGCGTGTTTTGGATTTACAGGAATTAAAAAACCAAGTTTCACTGGTGCGCACCGGTCCTAAACAAATGGTTTTTAACCCCTTTCCACGACGGCATATGGAACCGTCTCCAAGTGAGTGTGAGCGATAGGAGGGTCCTTCCCACACGACCCAGAAACCGTCGGGGATAGGGAGCCTTGATGCATACCGTTGCCCCTATATAACCGTTTCTGATATCTCGAATATCCCAAACACTTCATCCTTGCCATTCATTTGTGCTCGCAATGCCATCACAGTCGAAGTTTTGTGGTTCTGCCTAAAACCAGGCAGATTCCAGGCACGACAGTTTTCTAGGCAGATTCTAGGCATGGGAGGTTTACGATGCCTGGCACATTACAAATAGTTCATGATTATAAACCGTGTACGATAGGTAGACAATCACACACATTTAGTTTTCCCACATCGTATGTGATAGTGTTTGACATCACACACACTTTGCAAACGGCAACTGTGTGCATGCTTGCACATGTTTCCTCTTTGTGAACCATCTCAGATTATGGTGTATATCGCAAACGTTTGTGTTTTACCGATCGTGTATGCCATAATGGCCTGCACAATGTGTTGCCCTAATTTAATTGCTGCTATTTAAAATTATACCTAATTTAAACTTGAAAGTAGGCTATAGCTTTATTCATATCCATCAGGTTCAAATAACTAATGCATTATTCAATTCACAAGTACATATGTTTAAGAATAATAGAAGCACCAAATAAAGAATGATGTACTAGGGTTCTATGCTTGTACTATTACAGATGGTAAATAAAGAGGCGACAGACATTCCAGTTGCTGAACAAGGTGAAGCGGAATGGCCCTATTGTGCTCTCCTGGATGCAGAAGGCATGGAGGACTCTAGTCCAACCCCTTGTGGTGGTCGGCCGCCAATCATGTAGTTTGAGAGGTAATCTTGAGTAAACTGCTTCAGGATCCACTAAAAAAGATAAAAAGATTCAGATATTGTCATCTAACACAACTCATTACGGGCAGTAAAAAGAAGGCTATAGGGTTCTTACTTACCATCCTGCTGTTCACTATTGTCTTGCATAAAGTGTAAACAAATAGTTAGATTGACATCTTTTGACCCATTTTAGTAACAATCTTTATCAGTTTCCTCACTTGATGCTGGTTCATGAATATCTCATTGCCCCATTCATAGAAAGGGTCGAAGTTTGGATCTTTGGCAATGATATATATACCTACAAGCACCAAGTTAATATTAGAAGCTAAACAACAATTGAAAAATGATGTAGTACAACACTCCATCCATCCCATTATATAAGATTTTATTACATGTATATCTAGACATCATCAGAACATGAAGGTAACACTCTTCCTTGTTGCTATGTAGCCTGGGATTGCATATTTAGTCATTCAGTACAATGCATGTTGCTAAACAACAATTGAAATACAAAAAGGCATGTTAACTGCAATATCCTTAACAACAACCAAATATCATAATTAATAGTGGTATTGTTGAAACTGTTATTGATGAAATTGAACTGCACAGCAAATAGTTGCACATATAGAGCATCACATTGTGAAGAATTGAAATAAACAAGTCATAAGGACATCTCTAGGTGATCCTTAAAAAGTTAAAGGACTAAAA